>NC_135995.1:5082947-5120447 GCF_053455715.1 Rhinoraja longicauda
GATGGGCACAAGATGCTGGAGTAACATAACAAGAGGAGTTGAGTACAGGAGTACTCAAGAGGTCCTTCTGCAGTTGTACAGGGCCTTGGTGAGACCGCACCTGGAGTACTGTGTGCAGTTTTGGTCTCCTAATTTGAGGAAGGACGTCCTTGCTATTGAGGCAGTGCAGCGTAGGTTCACCAGGTTAATCCCCGGAATGGCGGGACTGTCGTACGAGGAAAGATTGGAAAGACTGGGGCTTGTATTCACTGGAGTTTAGAAGGATGAGAGGGGGATCTTATATAGAGACGTGTAAAATTATAAAAGGACTGGACAAGCTAGATGCAGGAAACATGTTTCCAACGTTCGGGGAGTCCAGAACCAGGGGCCACACACACACAGTCTAAGAATAAAGGGGAGGCCGTTTAAAACTGAGGTGAGAAAGAAACTTTCCCACCCAGAGAGTTGTGAATGTGTGGGATTCTCTGCCACAGAGGGCAGTGGAGGCCGATTCACTGGATGGATTTAAGAGAGAGTTAGATAGAGCTCTAGCGGCTAGTGGAATCAAGGGGTATGGGGAGAAGGCAGGCACGGGTTACTGATTGTGGACGGTCAGCCGCGATCACAGTGAATGGCGGTGCTAGGCTCAAAGGGCCGAATGGCCTCCTCCTGCACCTATTAACCTGCACCTATTTTCTATGTTTCTATGTTTCCAAAGACGAGCGGGTTTGTAGGTCTGTAAATTGTCCCCCAGTGTGTATGTTTGTGTGTGTGTGTGTGTGTGTGTGTGTGTGTGTGTGTGTGTGTGTGTGTGTGTGTGTGTGTGTGTGTGTGTGTGTGTGTGTGCGTGTCTGTGGGGGATAGTGTTAGTGTGCGGGGATCGCTGGTCGGCATGGACTCGGTGGGCCGAAGGGCCTGTTTCTGCGCTGTGTCTCTAAACTAATTTGACCTTAAACCGTGTTGACTGTCCCTAATGAACCAGGGTGGGTAGGAGGGAGCAGCCACACTGAGGGAGGGAGGGAGAGAGAGAAAGAGAGAGAGGGAGAGAGAGAGGGAGGGATTTGAGAGGGAGGGAGTGAGGGAGGGAGGGAGGGAGGGATGAGGGAGGGAGCTTGTGTGTGTGTGTCTAATGCTGGCTGCCCTTGTCGTTTCAGATAAGCCCCAGGGCGTCTACATTGAGTCCCGTGTCAATGATGTGCAGGTCGGGGGGGCGGTGAACAACGTGAACATGTATGGCAGGCTGAGCCTGACGTGTGCTAGCCGTGTGAGTGATCCTCCCGTGAGCGGATACTCCTGGTACCGCAACGGCCGTGGGTACAGGTGGGCCCAGAGTCTGGTGTTTGACAGAATCACCCCAGAACAAGCGGGTCTGTATCGCTGTACAGCCGAGAACGAGATTGGCAGTGTGAGCTCAGAGACCATCACTGTTAACGTGTTGGGTGAGTATTCCCCACCATCCCTTGCAGAGTTGCCAACCGTCCCGTATTAGCCGGGACATCCCGTATCTTGGGCTAAATTGGTATGGACCGCCCTTGTCCCGTATTAGGCCTGGGGCGCTACGGACAGTGTAGGCCCAGACACTGTGGGCCGGGTGGCGATATAGGCCCGACGCTGTAGGCCCGTACAGTTCCGGCCCGGGGAGTGTAGGCCCAGAAGATGTAGACCCGGACAATGTAGGCATGGACTGTGTAGGCCCAGAAGATGTAGGCCCGGACACTGTGGGCCCGGACGCTGTAGGCCCAGACGCTGTAGGCCCGGACACTGTAGGCCCGGGCACTGTGGGCCCAGGGGGCGCTGTAGGCCCAGACGCTGTTGGCCCAGATGCTGTAGGCCCGACAGTGTAGGCCCGGACGGTGTAGGCCCGGACGCTGTAGGACTGGATGCTGTTGGCCCGGACACTGTGGGCCGGGTGGCGCTGCAGGCCCAGACACTGAAGGCACGGACTGTGTAGGCCCGGACAGTTCCCGCCTGGTCTGTATAGGCCCAGACAATGTAGGCCCGGACACTGTAGGCCCGGACACTGTGGGCCAGGGGGACACTGTAGGCCCGGACGCTGTAGGCCCAGATGCTGTAGGCCTGGACACTGTAGGCCTGGACGGTGTAAGCCCAGAGCGGGATTGTAGGCCCGGACGCTGTAGGCCCGGACGATTTAGGCCCGGACGCTGTAGGCCCGGATGCTGTAGGCCCGGACAGTGTGGGCCGGGGGGCGCTGAATGCCTGGATGCTGTAGGCCCGGACAGTGTAGGCCTGGACAGTGTAGGCCTTAAAGCTGTACGCCGGGACACTGTAGGCCCGGACACTATGGGCCAGAGGGAGCTATAGGCCCGGACACTGTTGGCCCGGACACTGTTGGCCCAGACGCTGTAGGCCCGGACACTGTGGGCCGGGTGGCACTGTAGGCCCAGACAGTGGCGCTGTAGGCCCGGACAGTTCCGGCCAGGACAATGTAGGCCCAGATGATGTAGGGCCGGGCACTGTAGGGCCGGGCACTGTAGGCCCGGACACTGTGGGCACAGATGCTGTAGGCCTGGACGCTGTAGGTCCGGATGCTGTAGGCCCGGACACTGTAGGTCCAGACGGTGTAAGCCCGGATTCTGTAGGCCCGGACGTGTAGGCCCAGACACTGTAGGTCTGGACAGTGTAGTCCCAGACGGTGTAAGCCCGGACGCTGTAGGCCCGGACACTGTGGGCCGGTTGGCGCTGTCAGCCCGGACGCTGTAGGCCCGGACAGTTCCAACCCGGACAGTGTAGGCCCAGACGATGTAGGCCTGGACACTGTAGGCCCGGACACTGTAGGCCTAGACACTGTGGGCCAGGGGGGCGCTGTATGCCCGGACACTGTAGGCCCGGATGCTGTAGGCCCGGATGCTGTAGGTCCGGACAATTCCGGCCCGGACAGTATAGGCCCAGACACTGTTGGCCCTGACGCTGTACGCCCGGACACTGTACGCCCGGACACTGTGGGCCAGTGTGGCGCTGTAGGCCCAGACACTGTAGGCCCAGACACTGTAGGCCCAGATGACCGGACGCTGTAGGCCCAGATGCTGTAGGCCTGGGCACTGTGGACCCGGACACTGTAGGCCCAGACGCTGTAGGCCCGGACGCTTTAGGCCCGGACAGTGTAGGCCCGGACGCTGTAGGTCCGGCCACTGTAGTCCCGGATACTGTGGGAGGGTCCACAGTGTCCACAGAGCAGGCACTGTGGACGCGGACATTATGGGCCTGGACGCTGTAGGCCCAGACGCTGTAGGCCCGGACGCTGTAGGCCCAGACGCTGTAGGCCCGGACGCTGTAGGCCCGGACAGTGTAGGCTGAGACAATGTAGGCCCGGACACTGTAGCCCGGACACTGTGGGCCCAGGGGACGCTGTTGGCCCAGACGCTGTAGGCCCGACAATGTAGGCCCGGACAGTGTAGGCCCGGACGCGGTAGGACTGGATGCTGTTGGCCCGGATGCTGTAGGCCCGGACACTGTGGGCTGGGTGGCGCTGCAGCCCCGGATGCTGAAGGCCCGGACACTGTGGGCCGGGTGGCGCTGCAGGCCCGGACGCTGAAGGCACGGACCGTGTAGGCCCGGACAGTTCCCGCCTGGTCTGTGTAGGCCTGGACAATGTAGGCCCGGACACTGTAGGCCCGGACACTTTAGGCCTGGACGCTGTAGGCCCAGACGCTGTAGGCCTGGACACTGTGGACCCAGACACTGTAGGCCCATAAGCTGTAGGCCCGGACGCTATAGGCCCGGACGGTGTAAGCCCGGACCGGGATTATAGGCCCGGACGCTTTAGGCCCGGACGCTGTAGGCCCGGACAGTGTGGGCCGGGGGGTGCTGAAGGCCTGGATGCTGTAGGCCCGGACAGTGTAGGCCTGGACAGTGTAGGCCTGGACAGTGTAGGCCTAGACGCTGTACGCTGAGACACTGTAGGCCCGGACACTGTTGGCCCAGATGCTGTAGGCCCGGACACTGTGGGCCGGGTGGCGCTGTAGGCCCAGACGGTGGCGCTGTAGGCCCGGACAGTTCCGGCCAGGACAATGTAGGCCCAGACGATGTAGGCCCGGGCACTGTAGGCCTGGACACTGTGGGCCCAGATGCTGTAGGCCTGGATGCTGTAGGCCCGGACGCTGTAGGCCCGGACGGTGTAGGCCCGGACGGTGTAGGCCCAGACACTGTAGGCCCGGACACTGTAGGCCCGGACACTGTAGGCCCGGACACTGTAGGCCCGGATGCTGTAGGCCTGGACCTTGTGGGCCCGGACAGTGTAGGCCCAGACGCTGTAGGCCCGGACGCTGCAGGCCCGGACGCTATAGGACTGGACGCTGTTGGCCCGGACGCTGTAGGCCCAGACACTGTGGGCCGGGTAGGCCCAGACACTGTAGGCCCGGATGCTGTCGGCCCGGACAATTCCCGGCCCGGACAATTCCCGGCCCGGACAGTGTAGACCCAGACACTGTTGGCCCTGACGCTGTAGGCCCGGACACTGTACGCCCGGACACTGTGGGCCAGGGAGGCGCTGTAGGCCTGGGCACTGTGGACCCAGACACTGTAGGCCCAGATGCTGTAGGCCTGGACAGTGTAGGCCCGGACGCTGTAGGGCCCGGTCACTGTAGGCCCGGTCACTGTAGGCCCGGTCACTGTAGGCCCGTATACTGTGGGAGGAGGGGGGAGCGGGCACTGTGGACCCGGACATTGTGGGCCCGGACGCTGTAGGCCTGGACGCTGTAGGCCCAGACGCTGTAGGCCCGGACGCTGTAGGCCCGGACAGTTTAGGCCCAGACGATGTAGGCCCGGACACTGTGGGCCCAGGGGACGCTGTTGGCCTGGACGCTGTAGGCCCGGACACTGTAGGCCCGGACGCTGTAGGCCCAGACGCTGTAGGCCTGGACACTGTGGACCCGGTCACTGTAGGCCCATACGCTGTAGGCCCGGACGCTATAGGCCCGGACGGTGTAAGCCCGGACCGGGATTATAGGCCCGGACCGGGATTATAGGCCCGGACGCTTTAGGCCCGGACGCTGTAGGCCCAGACGGTGGCGCTGTAGGCCCGGACAGTTCCGGCCAGGACAATGTAGGCCCAGACGATGTAGGCCCGGACACTGTGGGCCCAGATGCTGTAGGCCCGGACGCTGTAGGCCCAGACGGTGTAGGCCCGGACACTGTAGGCCCGGACACTGTAGGCCCGGACACTGTAGGCCCGGACACTGTAGGCCCGGACACTGTAGGCCCGGACACTGTAGGCCCGGACACTGTAGGCCCGGATGCTGTAGGCCTGGACCTTGTAGGCCCGGACAGTGTAGGCCCAGACGCTGTAGGCCCGGATGCTGCAGGCCCGGACGCTATAGGACTGGACGCTGTTGGCCCGGACGCTGTAGGCCCAGACACTGTGGGCCGGGTAGGCCCAGACACTGTGGGCCGGGTAGGCCCAGACACTGTAGGGCCGGGTAGGCCCAGACACTGTAGGGCCGGGTAGGCCCAGACACTGTAGGCCCGGATGCTGTCGGCCCGGACAATTCCCGGCCCGGACAGTGTAGACCCAGACACTGTTGGCCCTGACGCTGTAGGCCCGGACACTGTACGCCCGGACACTGTGGGCCAGGGAGGCGCTGTAGGCCTGGGCACTGTGGACCCAGACACTGTAGGCCCAGATGCTGTAGGCCTGGACAGTGTAGGCCCGGACGCTGTAGGGCCCGGTCACTGTAGGCCCGGTCACTGTAGGCCCGGTCACTGTAGGCCCGTATACTGTGGGAGGAGGGGGGAGCGGGCACTGTGGACCCGGACATTGTGGGCCCGGACGCTGTAGGCCCAGACGCTGTAGGCCCAGACGCTGTAGGCCCAGACGCTGTAGGCCTGGACACTGTGGACCCGGTCACTGTAGGCCCATACGCTGTAGGCCCATACGCTGTAGGCCCGGACGCTATAGGCCCGGACGCTATAGGC
Organism: Rhinoraja longicauda; assembly: GCF_053455715.1. Lineage (NCBI taxonomy): Eukaryota > Metazoa > Chordata > Chondrichthyes > Rajiformes > Arhynchobatidae > Rhinoraja > Rhinoraja longicauda. The sequence continues at coordinate 5,088,858 of NC_135995.1, forward strand.
CCGGACGGTGTAAGCCCGGACTGGGATTATAGGCCCGGACGCTTTAGGCCCGGACGCTGTAGGCCCGGACAGTGTGGGCCGGGGGGGTGTTGAAGGCCTGGATGCTGTAGGCCCGGACAGTGTAGGCCTGGACACTGTACGCCGGGACACTGTACGCCGGGACACTGTAGGCCCGGACACTGTTGGCCCAGATGCTGTAGGCCCGGACACTGTGGGCCGGGTGGCGCTGTAGGCCCAGACGGTGGCGCTGTAGGCCCGGACAGTTCCGGCCAGGACAATATAGGCCCAGACGATGTAGGCCCGGGCACTGTAGGCCCGGACACTGTGGGCCCAGATGCTGTAGGCCCGGAAGCTGTAGGCCCGGAAGCTGTAGGCCCGGACACTGTAGGCCCAGACGGGGTAGGCCCAGACGGTGTAGGCCCGGACACTGTAGGCCCGGACACTGTAGGCCCGGATGCTGTAGGCCTGGACCTTGTAGGCCCGGACAGTGTAGGCCCAGATGCTGTAGGCCCGGACGCTGCAGGCCCGGACGCTATAGGACTGGACGCTGTTGGACCGGACGCTGTAGGCCCGGACGCTGTAGGCCCGGACGCTGTGGGCCGGGTAGGCCCAGACACTGTGGGCCGGGTAGGCCCAGACACTGTAGGCCCGGATGCTGTCGGCCCGGACAATTCCCGGCCCGGACAGTGTAGGCCCAGACACTGTTGGCCCTGACACTGTAGGCCCGGACACTGTACGCCCGGACACTGTGGGCCAGGGAGGCGCTGTAGGCCTGGGCACTGTGGACCCAGACACTGTAGGCCCAGATGCTGTAGGCCTGGACAGTGTAGGCCCGGACGCTGTAGGGCCCGGTCACTGTAGGCCCGGTCACTGTAGGCCCGGTCACTGTAGGCCCGTATACTGTGGGAGGAGGGGGGAGCGGGCACTGTGGACCCGGACATTGTGGGCCCGGACGCTGTAGGCCCAGACGCTGTAGGCCCGGACGCTGTAGGCCCGGACAGTTTAGGCCCAGACGATATAGGCCCGGACACTGTGGGCCCAGGGGACGCTGTTGGCCCGGATGCTGTAGGCCCGGACACTGTAGGCCCGGACGCTGTAGGCCCGGACGCTGTAGGCCCAGACGCTGTAGGCCTGGACACTGTGGACCCGGACACTGTAGGCTCAGACGCTGTAGGCCCAGATGCTGTAGGCCCGGATGGTGTAAGCCCCGACCGGGATTGTAGGCCCGGACGCTGTAGGCCCGGACGCTTTAGGCCCGGACGCTGTAGGCCCGGACAGTGTGGGCAGGAGGGCGATGAAGGCCTGGATGCTGTAGGCCCGGACAGTGTACGCCTAGACGCTGTACGCCGGGACCCTGTAGGCCCGGACACTGTGGGCCAGGGGGCGCTATAGGCCCGGACATGTTGGCCCAGATGCTGTAGGCCCGGACACTGTGGGCCGGGTGGCGCTGTTCCGGCCAGGACAATGTAGGTCCAGACGATGTAGTCCCGGGCACTGTAGGCCCGGACACTGTGGGCCCAGATGCTGTAGGCCTGGACGCTGTAGGCCCGGACACTGTACGCCCAGACGGTGTAAGCCCGGATACTGTAGGCCCAGACGCTGTAGGCCTGGACAGTGTATGCCCAGACGGTGTAAGCCCGGACACTAGGCCCAGACGCTGTAGGCCTGGACCGTGTAGGCCCGGACAGTGTAGGCCCAGACACTGTTGGCGCTGACGCTGTAGGCCCGGACACTGTAGTCCCAAACGACCGGACGCTGAAGGCCCGGATGCTGTAGGCCTGGACCGTTCCGGCCCAGACAGTGTAGGCCTAGAGGGTGTAGGCCCGGACGCTGTAGGCCCGGACGTTGTAGGACCGGACGCTGTAGGCCCAGATGCTGTAGGCCTGGTCACTGCAGTTGGAGGAGGGGGGAGGGGAGAGGGAGAGGGAGAGGGGGAAGGGGAGGGAGGGAGGGAGGGGGTGGGGAAGAGAGAGAGAGAGAGAGAGAGAGAGAGGGAGAGAGAGGGAGAGGGAGAAGGGGAGAGGGAGAGGGAGAGGGAGAAGGGGAGGGAGGGAGGGAGGGGGGGGGGAAGAGAGAGAGAGGGAGGGAGGGAAGGAGGGAGGGAGGGAGGGAGGGAGGGAGGGAGGGAGGGAGGGAGGGAGGGAGGGAGGGAGGGAGGGAGGGAGAGGGAGGGAGGGAGGGAGGGAGGGAGGGAGGGAGGGAGGGAGGGAGGGAGGGAGGGAGGGAGGGAGGGAGGAGAGAGAGGGTGTCTAACGCTGGCTGCCCTTGTCGTTTCAGATAAGCCCCAGGGCGTCCACATTGTGTCCCGTGTCAATGGTGTGCAGGTCTGGGGGGCGGTGAACAACGTGAACAAGTATGACCGGCTGACCCTGACGTGTGCTAGCCGTGTGAGTTATCCTCCCGTGAGCGGATACTCCTGGTACCGCAACGGCCGTGTGTACAGGTGGGCCCAGAGTCTGGTGTTTGACAGAATCACCCCAGAACAAGAGGGTCTGTATCGCTGTACAGCCGAGAACAAGATTGGCAGTGTGAGCTCAGAGACCATCACTGTTAACGTGTTGTGTGAGTATTCCCCATCATCCCTTGCAGAGTTACCAACCGTCCCGTATTAGCCGGGACATCCCGTGTCTTGGGCTAAATTGGTTTGTCCCGTACGGGACCGCCCTTGTCCCATATTAGGCCTGGGGCCACTGTAGGCCCGGACAGTGTAGGCCCGGACAGTTTAAGATCAGACACTGTAGGCCCGGACGCTGTAGGCCTGGACAATGTAGGTCCGGACGCTGTAGGCCCGGATGTTGTAGGCCAGGACACTGTGGGCCAGGGGGGGCGCTGTAGGCCCGGACGCTGTAGGCCCGGACACTATAGGCCCGGATGCTGTAGGCCTGGACGCTGTAGGCCTGTACAGTGTAGGCCCAGACAGTGTAGGCCCAGACAGTGTAGGCCTGGACACTGTAGGCCCGGAAACAGTAGGCCCGGACGCTGTAGGCCCTGACGTTGTAGGCCCGGACATTGTGGGCCAGGGAGCGCTGTAGGCCCGGACACTGTAGGCCCGCCTGCTGTAGGCCCGGACGCTGTTGGACTGGATGCTGTTGGCCCGGACGGCGTAGGTCCGGACACTGTGGGCCGCGTGGTGCTGCAGGCCCAGACACTGAAGGCCCGGACCGTGTAGGCCCGGACAGTTCCGGCCTAGTCAGTGTAGGCTGTTGGACGCTGCAGGTCCGAACACTGTGGGCCGGGTGACGCTGCAGGCCCGGACGCTGAAGGCCCAGACGATGTAGGCCCGGACACTGTGGGCAAGGGGGGGCGCTGTAGGCCCGGACGCTGTAGGCCTGGACGTTGTAGGCCCAGACACTATAGGCCTGGACATTGTGGGCCAGGGGGGCGCTGTAGGTCTGGACGCTGTAGGCCCGGACACTGTAGGCCCGGACAATGTAGGCCCAGATGCTGTGGCCCAGGGGGGCGCTGTATGCCAGGGAGGCACTATAGGCCCGGACACTGTGGGCCAGGGAGGCACTATAGGCCCGGACACTGTTGGCCCAGACGCTGTAGGCCCGGACACTGTCAGCCGGGTGTCGCTGTAGGCACATACGGTATAAGCCCGGACGCTGTAGGCCCGGACAGTTCCGGCCGGCACAATGTAGGCCCGGATACTGTGGGCCAGGGCACTGTGGACCAGGGGTTGCTGTAGGCCTGGACACAGTAGGCCTGGACACAGTAGGCCCAGATGCTGTAGGCCTGGATGCTGTAGGCCCAGATGCTGTAGGCCCGGACACTGTAGGCCCGGACTGTTCCGGCCGGGACAATGTAGGCCCGGACACTGTGGGCCAGGGCACTGTGGGCCAGGGGGTGCTGTAGGCCCGGACACTGTAGGCCCAGATGCTGTAGGCCTGGACGCTGTACGCCCGGATGCTGTAGGCCCGGATGCTGTAGGCCCGGATGCTATAGGCCCGGATGCTGTAGGCCCGGACACTTTAGGCCCAGACGGTGTAAGCCCAGACGGTGTAAGCCCGGACGCTGTAGGCCTGGACAGTGTAGGCCTGGACAGTGTAGGCCCAGACAGTGTAAGCCCGGACGCTGTAGGCCCAGACGCTGTAGGCCCGGACTGGTAGGCCCAGGCCGGTTGGCGCTGTCAGCCCGGATGCTGTAGGCCTGGACGCTGTAGGCCCGGACAGTTCTAGCCCGGATAATGTTGGCCCGGACACTGTAGGCCCGGGTACTGTGGGCCCGGATACTGTGGGCCCAGACACAGTGGGCCAGGGGGGCTCTGTATGCCCGGACACTGTAGGCCCGGATGCTGTAGGCCCGGACACTGTAGGCCCGGACACTGTATGCCTGGACGCTGTAGGCCTGTATCCCTTGCAGAGTTGCCAACCGTCACGTATTAGCCGGGACATCCCGTATCTTGGGCTAAATTGGTTTGTCCCGTACGTGACCACCCTTGTCCCGTATTAGGCCCGGGGGGCGCTGTAGGCCCGGACAGTGTTGGACAGGACACTGTAGGCCCGGACACTGTAGGCCCGGACAGTTTAAGACCAGACACTGTAGGCCCGGACGCTGTAGGCCTGGACAATGTAGGTCTGGACGCTGTAGGCCCAGACGTTGTAGGCCCGGTCACTGTGGGCCAGGGGGCGCTGTAGGCCCGGACGCTGTAGGCCCGGACACTGTAGGCCCGGATGCTGTAGGCCTGGACGCTGTAGGCCTGTACAGTGTAGGCCCAGACAGTGTAGGCCCGGACACTGTAGGCCCAGAAACAGTAGGCCCGGACGCTGTAGGCCCTGACGTTGTAGGCCTGGACACTGTGGGCCAGGGAGCGCTGTAGGCTCGGACAATGTAGGCCCGGACGCTGTATGCCCGGACGCTGTTGGACTGGATGCTCTTGGCCCGGACTCTGTAGGCCCGGACACTTTTGGCCCAGACACTGTGGGTTAGAGAGGCGCTGTAGGACCGGACACTGCAGGCCCGGATGCTTTATGCCCGGACACTGGAGGCCCGGACACTGGAGGCCCGGACAGTGTGGGCCAGGGGATGCTGTAGGACCAGATGCTGTAGGCACTGTGAGGCCCGGATGCTGTAGGCCCGGATGCTTTAGGCCCAGACAATGTAGGCCCGGACACTGTAGGCCCGGACAGTGTTGGCCTGGACACTGTAAGCCCGGACAGTGTGGGCCGGGGGTGCTGTAGGCCCGGACGCTGTAGGCCCGGACGCTGTAGGCCCGGACGCTGTGGGCCCGGACGCTGTGGGCCCGGATGCTGTGGGCCCGGACATTGTAGGCCCGGACAGTGGAGGCCCGGACAGTGGAGGCCCGGGGGGGGGGGGGGGGGTGCTGTAGGCTCAGACGCTGTAGGCCCGGACGCTGTCTGTGTGGAGTTTGTGCGCACGTTCTCTCCCCGTGACCCGCGTGGGTTTTCTCCGGGCGCTCTGGTTTCCTCCCACACTCCAAAGACGTGCGTGCGGGTTTGTAGGTCAATTGGCTTTGGTGTAAAGATTGTAAATTGTTCTCTAGTGTGTGTGTGTGTGCGTGTGTGTGTGCGTGTGTGCGTGTGTGCGTGTGTGTGTGTGGAGTAGTGTTAGTGTGCGGGGATCGCTGGTCGGTGCGGACTCAGTGGGCCGAAGGGCCTGTTTCCGCACTGTCTCTCTAAACTAAACACAGAACAGGCTTGTTTACTAGTGCCCTCCTCTAATTCCCCATTTACTATTGCCCTCCCCTAATTCTCTATTTACCTCTAGTCCCAGCCTCAACTACCTCCTCCAGCAGCTCGTTCCATACACCCACCACCCTCTGTGTGGAAAAGTTACCCCTTGGATTCCCATTAAATCTTCCCCCCCCCCTTATGAACCTATGTCCTCTGGTCCTCGATTCCCCTACTCTGGGCAAGAGACTCTGTGCGTCTACCCGATCTATTCCCCTCGTGATCTTGTACACCTCTATAAGATCGCCCCTCATCCTCCTGCGCTCCAAGTGTGTGTTTGTTTGTGCGTTAGCGTGTCTCTCTCTCTCTCTCTCTCTGTGTGTTCTCAGTCCAGCCGCGTGACGTCACCGCCTCACTGTGGGTGAACGGGATGAGAGGCCGCACGTTGAGGGAAGGGGACAGAGTCCGTCTCAGCTGCAGTTACGTTACAGCGGATCCACCAGTCCATGAATACACCTGGTACAGAAACGGAACTGAAATCAAGAGGGGAACGAGTCCCGACCTGGAATATCCGTCCATATCCTACTCAGACTTCGGGAAGTACGTGTGCCAAGCCACCAACACAGTGGGAAGCACCCGATCGGCCGAACTCACACTTAGGGGCAAGCGTGAGTATCCCCGCAGAGCACGTCATCCTGAGATAAAGTCCCACCCCATATGGATAAATGAATATCTCTGAAACTAAACACAGAACTAGTGTGTGAACGGGCGATCGCTGGTCGGCGTGGACTCGGTGGGCAGAAGGGGCCTGTTTCAGCGCTGTATCTATAAACTAAACACAGAACGTGCGGAAAAAGGCTTGTTTACTAGTGCCCTCCCCTATTTCCCCATTTACTGGTGCCCTCCCATAATTCAGAATTTACAGGTGCCCTCCCCTAATTCTCTATTTACCTCCCAGTTCAACCTCAACTACCTCCTCCGGCAGCTCGTTCCATACAACCACCACCCTCTGTGTGGAAAGAGATTCCTATTAAATCTTTCCCCCCCCCCCTTCACCTTGAACCCATATCCTCTGGTCCTCGATTCCCCTACTCTGGGCAAGAAACTCTGTGCGTCTACCCGATCTATTCCCCTGGTGATTTTGTACACCTCTATAAGATCGCCCCTCATCCTCCTGCGCCCCAAGGAACAGAGTCCCAGCCTGGCCCCAACCTCTCCCTGTAGCTCAGGCCCCTTGAGTCCTGGCAACATCCTCGTCAATCTTCTCTGCACCCTTTCCAGCTCCACGACATCCTTCTTTCAGCAGGACGACCAAAACTGAACACAGTGCTCCAAATGCGGCCTCACCAACGTCACAGGGCAATGCTGGTTTAAACCACAGATGGGCACAAGATGCTGGAGTAACATAACAAGAGGAGTTGAGTATAGGAGCAAAGAGGTCCTTCTGCAGTTGTACAGGGCCCTGGTGAGACCGCACCTGGAGTACTGTGTGCAGTTTTGGTCTCCAAATTTGAGGAAGGACGTCCTTGCTATTGAGGCAGTGCAGCGTAGGTTCACCAGGTTAATCCCCGGGATGGCGGGACTGTCGTACGAGGAAAGATTGGACTTGTATTCACTGGAGTTTAGGCTGGGGCTTGTATTCACTGGAGTTTAGAAGGATGAGAGGGGATCTTATAGAGATAATAAAATTATAAAAGGACTTATAAAATTATAAAAGGACTGGACAAGCTAGATGCAGGAAACATGTTCCCAATGTTGGGGGAGTCCAGAACCAGGGGCCACACACACACAGTCTAAGAATAAAGGGGAGGCCGTTTAAAACGTTTTTTTAAAAAAAGTTTCCACCCAGAGAGTTGTGAATGTTTTAGGGCGAGGGGGAGGGAGAGGGAGAGAGAGAGAGAGAGAGGGAGAGAGAGAGAGAGAGAGAGAGAGAGAGAGGGAGGGAGGGAGGGAGGGAGGGAGGGAGCATGTGTGTGTGTGTGTCTAACGCTGGCTGCCCTTGTCATTTCAGATAAGCCCCAGGGCGTCCACATTGAGTCCCGTGTCAATGATGTGCAGGTCGGGAGTGCTGTGCACAACGTGAACATGTATGACCGGCTGATCCTGACGTGTGCTAGCCGTGTGAGTGATCCTCCCGTGAGCAGATACTTCTGGTATCACAACGGCCGTGTTAACGGATGGCGTGCCCAGAGTCTGGTGTTTGACGGCATCACCCCAGAACAAGCGGGCCCGTATCGCTGTACAGCCGGGAACGAGATTGGCAATATGAGCTCAGAGACCATCACTGTTAACGTGTTGTGTGAGTATTCCCCACCATCCCTTGCAGAGTTGCCAACTGTCCCGTATTAGCCGGGACATCCCGTATCTTGGGCTAAATTGGTATGGACCGCCCTTGTCCCGTATTCGGCCTGGGGGGCGCTGTAGGCCCGAACACTGTAGGCCCGGACAGTGTTGGACCGGGGGGGGCCTGAAGGCCCGGACGCTGTAGGCCCGGACGCTGTAGGCCCGGACATTGTAGGCCCGGACACTGTAGGCCCGGTCAGTGTAGGCCCGGACACTGTAGGCCCGGACGCTGCAGGGCCGGACACTGTAGGCCCAGACACTGTGGTCCAGGGGGGCGCTGTAGACCCGGACACTGTAGGCCTGGAGGCTGTAGGCCCGGACGCTGTAGGCCCGGCCACTATAGGCCCGGACACTCTGGGCCAGGGGGGGCGCTGTTGTCCCGTACACTGTAGGCCCGGACACTGTAGGCGCGGACAATGTAGGTCCGGACCCTGTAGGCCTGGACCGTGTAGGCCCGGACAGTGTAGGCCCAGAAGCTGTAGGCCGGGACGCTGTAGGTCCGGACGCTGTAGCCCTGGATGCTGTAGGACTGGACGCTGTTGGCCCGGATGCTGTAGGCCCGGACACTGTGGGCCGGGACGCTGTAGGCCTGGACAGTGTCCCGCCCTGACGCTGTAGGCCGGGACACTGTATGCCCAGATGCTATAGGCCCGGACGCTGTAGGCCCGGACGCTGTAGGCCCGGACTCTGTAGGCCCGGACGCTGTAGGCCCGGACGCTGTAGGCCCGGACGCTGTAGGCCCGGACGCTGTAGGCCCGGACACTGTAGGCCCGGACGCTGTAGGCCCGGACGCTGTAGGCCCGGACGCTGTAGGCCCGGACGCTGTAGGCCCGGACACTGTAGGCCCGGATACTGTAGGCCTGGACAGTGTAGGCCCGGGCAGTGTAGGCCCAGATGCTGGAGGCCCGGACACTGGAGGCCCGGACACTGTAGGCCCGTACGCTGAAGGCCCGTACGCTGTTGTCCCGGATGCTGTTGGTCAGGACGCTGTAGGCCCAGATGCTGTGGGCCGGGTGGCCCTGCAGGCCCGGACGCTGTAGGCCCGGACAGTTCTAGCCCGGACAGTGTAGGCTCGGACGATGTAGGCCCAGACACTGTAGGCTCGGACACTGTGGGCCCAGACGCTGTAGGCCCGGACGCTGTAGGCCTGGACACTGAGGCCCAGGGGGGGGGGGGCGCTGTAGGTCCGGACACTGTAGGGCCGGACGGTGTAGGCTCGGACACTGTAGGCCGGGTGGCGCTGTATGCCCGGATGCTGTAGGCCTGGACACTGTAGGCCCAGACAGTGTAAGCCCAGACACTGTAGGCCCGTATGCTGTTGGCCCAGACGCTTTAGGCCCGGACGCTGTAGGCCCGGATACTGTAGGCCCGGACAGTGTTGGACCGTATTAGGCCGCTGTATTAGGCCTGGGGGGCGCTGTAGGCCCGGACAGTGTAGGCCCGGACACTGTAGACCCGGACGCTGTAGGCCCGGACAGTGTTGGACCGGACACTGTAGGCCCGGACACTGTAGGCCCGGATACTGTGGGCTCGGACACTGTGGGCTCGGACACTGTGGGCCCGGATGCTGTAGGCACGGACAGTTCCGGCCCGGACAGTGTAGGCCCAGACGATGTAGGCCCGGAGGACACTGTAGGCCCGGATGCTGTTGGCCCAGATGCTTTAGGCCCGGATGCTGTAGGCCCAGATACTGTAGGCCCGGACAGTGTTGGACCATATTAGGCCGCTGTATTAGGCCTGGGGGGCGCTGTAGGCCCAGACAGTGTAGGCATGTTCTGGCCGGGACAGTGTAGGCCCAGACAATGTAGGTCCGGACACTGTAGGCCCGGACACTGTGGCCCAAGGGGGCGCAGTAGGCCGGGATGCTGTAGGCCGGGACACTGTAGGCCGGGATGCTGTAGGCCGGGACACTGTAGGCTCAGACGCTGTACGCCTGGACAGTATAGGCCCGGACAGTATAGGCCCGGACAGTATAGGCCCGGACAGTATAGGCCCGGACACTGTAGGCCCGGATGCTGTAGGCCCGGACAGTGTTGGCCCGGACACTGTAGGCCCGGACACTGTGGGCTCGGACACTGTGGGCCCGGATGCTGTAGACACGGACAGTTCCGGCCCGGACAGTGTAGGCCATATCATATCATATCATATCATATATATACAGCCGGAAACAGGCCTTTTCGGCCCTCCAAGTCCGTGCCGCCCAGTGATCCCCGTACATTAACACTATCCTACACCCACTAGGGACAATTTTTACATTTACCCAGCCAATTAACCTACATACCTGTACGTCTTTGGAGTGTGGGAGGAAACCGAAGATCTCGGAGAAAACCCACGCAGGTCACGGGGAGAACGTACAAACTCTTTACAGTGCAGCACCCGTAGTCAGGATCGAACCTGAGTCTCCGGCGCTGCATTCGCTGTAAAGCAGCAACTCTACCGCTGCGCCACCGGGCCTATGATGTAGGCCCGGGGGGCGCTGTAGGCCCAGATGCTCTAGGCCCGAGCGCTGTAGGCCCAGACACTGTAGGCCCGGACAGTGTGGGCCGGGTGGCGCTAAAGGCCCGGGTGCTGGCCTGAACAGTGTAGGCCCGGACGCTCTAGGCCTGGAAACTGTTGGCCGGGTGGTGCTGTAGGCCCAGACGGTGTAAGCCCAGATGCTGTAGGCCTGGACAGTTCCGGCCGGGACAGTTCCGGCCGGGACAGTGTAGGCCCAGACAATGTAGGTCCGGACACTGTAGGCCCGGACACTGTGGCCCAGGGGGGCGCTGTAGGCCGGGATGCTGTAGGCCGGGACACTGTAGGCCGGGATGCTGTAGGCTGGGACACTGCAGGCCCAGACACTGTACGCCTGGACAGTATAGGCCCGGACAGTATAGGCCCAGATGCTGTAGGCCCGGACACTGTAGGCCCGGACACTGTAGGCCCGGACACTGTAGGCCCGGACAGTGTAGGCCCGGGGGGGGGGGGGCTGTAGGCCCGGACGATGTGGGCCCTGAATGTGTAGGCCCAGACAGTATAGGCCCGGACAGTGTAGGCCCGGATGCTGTAGGCCCGGACGCTGTAGGCCCGGATGCTGTAGGCCCAGACGCTGTAGGCCCGGACACTGTAGGCCGGGAAACTGTGGGCCAGGGGGCACTATAGGCCCGGACGCTGTAGGCCCGGACACTCTAGGCGCGGACGTTGTAGGCGCGGACGCTGTAGGCCCGGACGCTGTATGCCCTGACACTGTAGGCCCAGACACTACAGTACACTGTAGGCCCAGACACTACAGTACACTGTAGGCCCAGACACTACAGTACACTGTAGGCCCGGACGCTCTAGGCCCGGACACTATAGGCGCGGACGTTGTAGGCACGGACACTGTAGGCCCGGACGCTGTAGGCCCTGACACTGTAGGCCCAGACACTGTGGGCCGGAGTGCACTGTAGGCCCGGACGCTGTAGGCCCGGATGCTGTAGGCCCGGACGCTGTAGGCCCAGACTGTGGGCCAGGGGGGCGCTGTAGGCCCGGACACTCGAGGCCCAGAACTGTGGGCGAGGGGGGTGCTGTAGGCCCGGACTGTGGGCCCGGACGCTGTAGGCCCGGACGCTGTAGGCCTGGATGCTGTAGGACCAGACAGTGTAGGTCTGGACAGTTTAGGCCCGAATGCTGTCGGGGAACGCTGTTCGCCCGGATGCTGTAGCCCCGGACACTGTAGGCCGGGACAGTTTAAGCCCGGAATGTAGACTCGGACAGTGTAGGCCCGGACTCTGTGGGCCAGGACAGTATAGGCTCGGACACTGTAGGCCCGGATGCTGTAGGCCCGGACACTGTAGGCCCGGACACTGTGGGCCGGGGGGCACTGTAGGCCCAGATGCTGTAGGCCCGGACGCTGTAAGCTCGGATGCTGTAGGCCCAGACTGTGGGCCATGGTGGCGCTGTAGGCCCGGACACTCTAGGCCCAGACACTCTAGGCCCAGACACTCTAGGCCCAGACACTGTGGGCCAGGACTGTGGGCCCGGACGCTGTAGGCCTGGACGCTGTAGGCCTGGACACTGTGGGCCAGGACAGTATAGGCTCGGACAGTGTAGGCCCGGACAGTTTAGGCCTGGACGCTGTAGGCCCGGACACTGTGGGCCAGGACAATATAGGCTCGGACAGTGTAGGCCCGGACAGTTTAGGCCCGGACGCTGTCGGGGAGTGCTGTAGGCCCGGATGCTGTTGGCCCGGATGCTGTTGGCCCGGATGCTGTAGGCCCGGACGCTGTAGGCCGGGACAGTTTAAGCCCGGACTGTAGGTTCGGACAGTGTAGGCCCGGAGGCTGTAGGCCCAGACTGTGGGCCAGTGGGGGGCGCTGTAGACCCAGACACACTAGGCCCGGACACATTAGGCCCGGACACTGTAAGCCCGGACGCTGTAGGCCCGGATGCTGTAGGCCCGGACGCTGTAGTTCCGGACGCTGTAGGCCCAGACTGTGGGCCAGTGGGGCGCTGTAGGCCCGGACACTGTAGGCCCAGACACTGTGGGCCAGGGGGGCGCTGTAGACCCAGACACACTAGGCCCGGACGCTGTAGGCCCGGACAGTGTAGGCCCGGACAGTGTCGGCCCGGACAGTTTCGGCCCGGACAGTTTCGGCCTGGATAGTGTAGGCCCGGACAGTGTAGGCCCGGACGCTGTATGCCCGGACGCTGTAGGCCCGGACGCTGTAGGCCCGGACTCTGTAGGCACGGACGCTGTAGGCACGGACGCTGTAGGCCCGGACGCTGTGGGCCCGGATGCTGTGGGCCCGGACGCTGTGGGCCCGGACGCTGTGGGCCCGGGCGCTGTAGGCCCGGACACTGTAGGCCCGGACAGTTTAGGCCCGGACACTGTAGGCCCGGATACTGTAGGCCAGGGCAGTGTAGGCCTGTACAGTGTAGACCCAGACGCTGTAGGCCTGTACAGTGTAGGTCCGGACAGTGTAGGCCCGGATGCTGTAGGCCTGGACATTTTAGGCCCGGACACTGTAGGGCCAGACACTGTGGGCCAGGGTGCACTGTAGGCCCGGACGCTGTAGACCCGGACGCTGTAGGCCCGGACGCTGTAGGCCCAGACTGTGGGCCAGAGGGGCGCTGTAGGCCAGAGGGGCGCTGTAGGCGCGGACACTCTAGGCCCAGACACTTTGGGCCAGGGGGGCGCTGTAGGCCCGGACTGTGGGCCCGGACGCTGTAGGCCTGGACGCTGTAGGACCGGACAGTGTAGGCCCGGACAGTTTAGGCCCGGACGCTGTCGGGGAGCGCTGTTGGCCCGGATGCTGTAGGCCCGGACGCTGTAGGCCGGGACAGTTTAAGCCCGGACTGTAGGCTCGGACAGTGTAGGCCCGTAGGCCCGTAGGCCCGGACACTGTAGGAACTGGACACTGTAGGTCCGGACACTGTGTGCCAGGACAGTATAGGCTCGGACAGTGTAGGCCCGGATGCTATATGCCCGGACGCTGTAGGCCCGGACAGTGTGGGCCGGGGGGCACTGTAGGCCCGGATGCTGTAGGCCAGGACGCTGTAAGCTCGGATGCTGTAGGCCCAGACTGTGGGCCAGGGGGGCGCTGTAAGCCGGACACTCTAGGCCCAGACACTGTGGGCCAGGACTGTGGGCCCGGACGCTGTAGGCCTGGACTGTTTAAGCCCGGACAGTGTAGGCAGGAGGCCCGAACACTGTAGGAACCGGACACTGTAGGCCCAGACAGTGTAGGCCCGGAGGGCCGGACACTGTAGGCCTGGACGCTTTAGGCAATGATGCTGTAGGTCCGGACGGATGCTGTAGGCCCAGACTGTGGGCCAGTGGGGCGCTGTAGGACCAGACACTGTGGGCCAGACACTCTAGGCCAGGATGCTGTAGGTCTGGTACACTGTAGGCCCGGACAGTGTAGGCCCGGACAGTGTAGGCCCGGACAGTGTCGGCCCGGACAGTGTCGGCCCGGACAGTGTAGGCCTGGACACTGTAGGATCGGAGTCCCGGACACTTTAGGGCCGGACAGTGTAGGCCCGGACAGTGTAGGCCCAGACACTGTAGGCCTGGACAGTTTAGGCCCGGACACTGTAGGCCCAGACACTGTGGGCCAGGAGGGCGCAGTAGGCCCGGACACTGTAGGCCCGGACGCTTTAGGCACGGACAGTGTAGGCCTGCACACTGTAGGCACGGACAGTGTAGGCTCGGAGGCCCGGACACTGTAGGCCCGGACAGTGTAGGCCCGGAAACTGTAGGCCCGGACAGTGTGGGCTGGGGGGCACTGTAGGCCCAGATGCTGTAGGCACAGATGCTTTAGGACCGGACGCTGTAGGCCGGGACGCTTTAAGACCGGACACTGTAGGCTCGGACGCTTTAGGCCCGGACACCGTAGGCCCAGACAGTGTAGGCCCGGAGGTCCGGACACTGTAGGCCCGGACGCTGTAGGCCCGGATGCTGTAGGCCCGGATGCTGTAGGTCCGGACGCTGTAGGTCCGGACGCTGTAGGCCCAGACTGTGGGCCAGTGAGGCGCTGTAGGCCCAGACACTGTGGGCCGGGGGGGGCGCTGTAGGCCCAAACACTCTAGGCCCGGATGCTGTAGGCCTGGGACACTGTAGGCCCGGACAGTATAGGCCCAGACAGTGTAGGCCCGGACAGTGTAGGCCGGACAGTTTAGGCCCGGAAAGTGTAGGCCCGGACAGTGTAGGCCTGGATGCTGTAGGCCCGGATGCTGTAGGCCCGGACGCTGTAGGCCCAGACTGTGGGCCAGCGGGGCGCTGTAGGCTCGGACACTGTAGGCCCAGACACTGTGGGCCAGGGGGGCGCTGTGGACCCAGACACTCTAGGCCCGGACAGTTTAGGCCCGGATAGTTTAGGCCCGGACATTGTAGGCCCGGATACAGTAGGCCCGGGCAGTGTAGGCCTGGGCAGTGTAGACCTGTACAGTGTAGGTCCGGACAGTGTAGGCCCGGATGCTGTAGGCCTGCACACTGTAGGCCCGGACACTGTAGGCCCAGACACTGTGGGCCGGGGTGCACTGTAGGCCCGGACGCTGTAGGCCAGGATGCTGTAGGCCCAGACTGTGGGCCAGGGGGCCGGACAGTTTAGGCCCGGATGCTGTCGGGGAGCGCTGTAGGCCCGGATGCTGTTGGCCCGGATGCTGCAGTCCCGGACGCTGTAAGTCCGGACGCTGTAGGCCCAGGCCAGTGGGGCACTGTAGGCCCAGACACTGTGGGCCAGGGGGGGGGGTGCTGTAGGCCCGATGTCGGGGTGCACTGTTGTCCCGGATGCTGTTGGCCCGGATGCTGTAGTCCCGGATGCTGTAGTCCCGGATGCTGTAGGCCCCAGTACAGTTTAAGCCCGGACTGTAGGCTCGGACAGTGTAGGCCCGGAGACCCGGACACTGTAGGAACCGGACACTGTAGGCCCGGACAGTTTAGGCCCGGACAGTGTAGGCCCGGACAGTGTGGGCCGGGGGGCACTGTAGGCCCGGATGCTGTAGGCCCGGACGCTGTAAGCTCGGACGCTTTAGGCCCAGACTGTGGGCCAGGAGGGCGCTGTTGGCCTGGATGCTTTAGGCCCGGACGTGTAGGCCCGGACAGTGTAGGCCCGGACACTGTAGGCCCGGACACTGTAGGCCCCAGGACAGTTTAGGCCCGGACACTGTGGGCCCAGACACTGTGGGCCAGGAGGGCGCTGTAGGCCCGGACATTGTAGGCCCGGACGCTTTAGGCACGGACGCTGTAGGCACGGACAGTGTAGGCCTGGATCGAGAATCTGTCAATCTCCCCTTTAAAAATCTCTCCTTGTCGCTGATAATCCAGACAAACCTCTCTCTGTAGCGAATAGTGTTTCGGCAGACTGGTGGCGCAGCGGGTCGAGCTGCTGCCTCACGGAGCCAGAGACCGAGGTTCCATCCCGACCGCGGGCGCCGTCTATACGGAGTTTGTGCGTACGTTCTCTCTCCCCGTGACCTGCGTGGGTTTTCTCCGGGCGCTCCGGTTTCCTCCCACACTCCAAAGACGTGCGTGCGGGTTTGTAGGTGAATTGGCTTCGGTAAATGTAAATATTGTCCCTACTGTGTGTGTGTGTGTGCGTGTGTGTGCGTGTGTTTGTGTGTGTGTGTGCGTGTGTGCGTGTGTGCGTGTGTATGTGTGTGTGTGTGTGTGCGTGTGCATGCGTGTGTGTGTGTGTGCGTGTGTGTGTGTGTGCATGTGTATGTGTGTGTGTGTGTGTGTGTGTGTGCGTGTGTATGTGTGTGTGTCTGTGTGTGTGTGTGTGTGTGTGTGTGTGCGTGCGTGTGTGTGTGTGTGTCTGTGTGTGTGTGTGTGTGCGTGTGTGTGTGTGTGTGTGCGTGTGTGTGTGTGTGTGTGTGTATGTATGGGATAGTGTTAGTGTGTGGGGATCGCTGGTCGGCACGGACTCGATGGGCCGAAGGGCCTGTTTCCACGCTGTATCTTTAAACTAAACTAAACTAAATTAACTGTACCTCGTTACACGTGAAATGAAAATAAACTCAAACCTCTTCCTGTAACTAATATCTTCTAATTCCTGCAAATCTTTCCTTGTAACTAATCGGTCCTAATCCACACAAATCCCTACCTTGTGGCTAATTCCCACTAATCCACTCACATCTTAGTTTAGTTTAGTTTAGAGATACAGCGCGCAAACAGGCCCTTCGGCCCACCGAGTCAGCGTCGCCCAGCGATCCCCGCACACTAACACTATCCCACACACACACACACACGCACGCACGCACGCACACACACACACTGGGGGACAATTTACAATCTTTACACCGAAGCCAATTAACCTACAAACCCGCACGCACGTCTTTGGAGTGAGGGAGGAAACCGGAGCGCCCGGAGAAAACCCACGCAGGTCACGGGGAGAGAACGTGCGCACAAACTCCGTACAGACAGCGCCCGCGGTCGGGATGGAACCCGGGTCTCCGGCGCTGCATTCGCTGTAAGGCGGAGACTATACCGCTGTGCCAGCGTGACCGCCCGTAACTAACAGCTTCTAATCCTCTCGCATTTCTGCACTTTTACTAATGCCCTCTAATCCAGGCTTACCTCTCCTTGAATGAATGGTTTTTTAATTGACTTACGTGAAAAGTCTCACACATATTCTATGTCTTTAAGTAAACTAGGAATGCAAACTGTTGCCAGACCAAAGTTACAAGCTTTTCCATCTTAATGCAAACCATTTTTAACACATTCCATTGTTCTACCACAGAAACGTAGACAACGGGTGCAGGAGGTGCCATTCGGCCCTTCGAGCCTGTACGCACCGCCATTCATTGTGATCACGGCTGACCGTCCACAATCAGTAACCCGTGCCTGCCTTCTCCCCATATCCCTTGATTCCACTAGCCCCTAGAGCTCTATCTAACTCTCTCTTAAATCCATCCAGTGAATTGGCCTCCACTGCCGTCTGTGGCAGAGAATCCCACACATTCACAACTGGAAAAGTTTCTTCTCACCTCAGTTTTAAACGGCCTCCCCTTTATTCTTAGACTGTGTGTGTGTGGCCCCTGGTTCTGGACTCCCCCAACATTGGGAACATGTTTCCTGCATCTAGCTTGTCCAGTCCTTTTATAATTTTACACGTCTCTCTATAAGATCCCCCTCTCATCCTTCTAAACTCCAGTGAATACAAGCCCCAGTCTTTCCAATCTTTCCTCGTACGACAGACCCGCCATCCAGGGGATTAACCTGGTGAACCTACGCTGCACTGCCTCAATAGCAAGGACGTCCTTCCACAAATTTGGAGACCAAAACTGCGCACAGTACTGCAGGTGCGGTCTCACCAGGGCCCTGTGCAACTGCAGAAGGACCTCTTTGCTCCTATACTCAAATCCTCTCGCAATGAAGGCCAACATTCCATTGGCTTTCTTCACTGCCTGCTGTACCTGCATGCTTCCTTTCAGTGACTGATGCACTAGGACACCCAGGTCTCGTTTCAATTCCCCCTTACCTAATCTGACACAATTGAGATAATAATCTGCCTCCTTGTTTTTGCCGCCAAAGTGGATAACCTCACATTTATCTACATGGCGGCCGCCTGGGCCGGGAGGAGGGTTGCTACGCAACCTCCGTTAGGCGGCGCCCTGGCCTCCAGGCCTACACTGTCCAGACCTACACTGTCCGGGCCTACAGTGTCCGGGCCTACAGCGTCCGGGCCTACAGTGTCCGGGCCTACAGCGTCCGGGCCTACAGTGTCCGGGCCTACAGTGTCCGGGCCTACAGTGTCCAGGCCTACACTCACCGCGCCTACAGTGTCTGGGCCTACAGTGTCCTGGCCTACAGTGTCTGGGCCTACAGTGTCCGGGCCTACAGTGTCCGGGCCTACAGTGTCTGGGCCTACAGTGTCCGGGCCTACAGTGTCCGGGCCTACAGCGCCCCTCGGGCCTAATTCAGCCCAAAATAAAGAATGTCCCGGCTAATACGGGACAGTGGGCGACCCCCAACGCCAAACCATGACCCCCGATCCCTAACCCTTGACCCCCGACACCCACCGTCAACTCCGAACCCCGACATTAATGCCTAACCCTGGCCCCACACCTCCAGGGATGTCCACTATTGACAATGTTTATTTGCTTTCAGGGAGCACACAAAGGAAAATAATCGCAAGTGTTACTCCCACCCTCAACTTCCTCATCCTGAGCATTCCTGTGGTCTTTTACATCAGACAGTAAGTACAAAACCCCAAGCTCAACGTTGCCCACTTCCCTGTCTCTGTCTCTGTCTCTGTCTCCGTCTCCGCCCTTGTCCCTTATTAGGCCCGGACACTGTAGGCCTGGACAGTGTCGGCCCGGACACTGTAGATACGGACGCTGTAGACCCAGATGCTGTAGGCCCGGACGCTGTAGGCCCGGACAGTGTAGGCCCAGGGGTCACTGTAGGCCCGGACACTGTAGGCCCGGATGCCCGGACACTGTAGGCCCGGATGCCCGGACACTGTAGGCCCGGATGCCCGGACACTGTAGGCCCGGATGCTGTAGGCCCAGAGACTGTAGGCCCCGACGTTGTAGGCCCGGACACTGTAGGCCCGGACACTGTAGGCCCGGATGCAGTGGGCCCGGACAGTGTAGTACCGGACGCAGTAGGCCCGGACGCTGTAGGCCCGGATGCTGTAGGCCCGGACGCTGTAGGCCAGGACGCTGTAGGCCTGGACAGTGCAGGCCCGGAAGCTGTAGGCCCGGACGCTGTAGGCCTGGACAGTGTAGGCCCGGACACTCTAGGACCGGACGCTCTAGGCCCGGACACTGTAGGCCCGGTGGCCGCTGTAGGCCCGGACACTGTAAGCCCGGACACTGTAAGCCCGGACACTGTAAACCCGGACACTGTAGGCCCGGCGCTGTAGGCCCGGATGCAGTAGGCCCGGACAGTGTAGTACCGGACGCTGTAGGCCCGGACGCTGTAGGCCCGGACGCTGTAGGCCCGGACGCTGTAGGCCTGGACAGTGCAGGCCCGGAAGCTGTAGGCACGGACGCTGTAGGCCTGGACAGTGTAGGCCCGGACACTCTAGGCCCGGATGCTGTAGGCCCAGACGCTGTAGGCCCGGACGCCGTAGGCCCGGACGCTGTAAGCCCGGATGCAGTAGGCCCGGACAGTGTAGGCCCGGACAGTGTAGGCCCGGACACTGTGGGCCCGGACACTGTGGGCCCGGACAGTGTAGGCCCGGACACTGTGGGCCCGGACAGTGTAGGCCCGGACAGTGTAGGCCCGGACACTGTGGGCCCGGACACCGTAGGCCTGGACACTGTAGGCCCGGACACTGTGGGCCCGGACAGTGTAGGCCGCCCGGACAGTGTAGGCCCGGACACTGTGGGCCCGGACACCGTAGGCCTGGACACTGTAGGCCTGGACACTGTAGGCCCGGACACTGTGGGCCCGGACACTGTGGGCCCGGACAGTGTAGGCCCGGACAGTGTAGGCCCGGGGACCGCTGAAGGCCCAGACACTGTAGGCCCGGGGGCGCTGTAGGCCTACACTGTCTGGGCCTACAGCATCCGGGCCTACTCTAGGCCCGGACGCTGTAGGCCCAGACAGTGTAGTCCCGAACGCTGTAGGCCCGGACACTGTAGGCCCGAACGCTGTAGGCCCGGACACTGTAGGCCCGAACGCTGTAGGCCCGGACAGTGTAGGTCTGGATGCAGTAGGCCCGGACAGTGTAGGCCCGGACACTGTAGGCCCGGACACTGTAGGCCCGGACACTGTAGGCCCGGATGCTGCACGCCCAGACACTCTAGGCCCGGACGCTGGAGGCCCACAGTGTAGTGCCAGACACTGTAGGCCCGGACACTGTAGGCCCGGATGCTGTAGGCCCGGACAGTGTAGGCCCGGACAGTGTAGGCCCAGACGCTGTAGGCCCGTACTGTGTAGTCCCGGACGCTGTAGGCCCGGTGGCCACTGTAGGCCCGGACACTGCAGGCCCGGACACTGTAGACCTGGACACAGTAGGCCCGGACACTGTAGGCCTGGACAGTGTAGGCCCGGACACTGTAGGCACGGACGCTGTAGACCCAGATGCTGTAGGCCCGGACGCTGTAGGCCCGGACAGTGTAGGCCCGGGGGTCACTGTAGGCCCGGACACTGTAGGCCCGGATGCCCGGACACCCGGACACTGGAGGCCCGGATGTTGTAGGCCCGGACACTGTAGGCCCGGATGCAGTAGGCCCGGACAGTGTAGTACCGGACGCAGTAGGCCCGGACAGTGTAGTACCGGACGCAGTAGGCCCGGACAGTGTAGTACCGGACGCAGTAGGCCCGGATGCTGTAGGCCCGGACGCTGTAGGCCTGCACAGTGCAGGCCCGGAGGCCGTAGGCCCGGAGGCTGTAGGCCCGGAGGCTGTAGGCCCGGACGCTGTAGGCCTGGACAGTGTAGGCCCGGACAGTGTAGGCCCGGACGCTCTAGGACCGGACGCTCTAGGCCGGACACTTAAGGCCCGGTGGCCGCTGTAGGCCCGGACACTGTAAGCCCGGACACTGTAAGCCCGGACACTGTAAACCCGGACACTTTAGGCCCGGCGCTGTAGGCCCGGCGCTGTAGGCCCGGATGCAGTAGGACCGGACAGTGTAGTATCGGACGCTGTAGGCCCGGACGCTGTCGGCCCGGACGCTGTCGGCCCGGACGCTGTAGGCCCGGACGCTGTAGGCCCGGAAGCTGTAGGCCTGGACAGTGCAGACCCGGACACTGTAGGCACGGACGCTGTAGGCCTGGACAGTGTAGGCCCGGACACTCTAGGACCAGACGCTGTAGGCCCGGACACTGTAGGCCCGGAAACTGTAGGCCCGGACGTTGTAGGCCCAGACGCTGTAGACCCGGACGCCGTAGGCCCGGACGCTGTAAGCCCGGATGCAGTAGGCCCGGACAGTGTAGGCCCGGACACTGTAGGCCCGGACACTGTAGGCCCGGACACTGTTGGCCCGGACAGTGTAGGCCCGGACAGTGTAGGCCCGGACACTGTGGGCCCGGACACTGTAGGCCCGGACACTGTAGGCCCGGACACTGTGGGCCCGGACAGTGTAGGCCCGGACAGTGTAGGCCCGGACACTGTGGGCCCGGACAGTGTAGTGCCAGACACTGTAGGCCCGGATGCTGTAGGCCCAGACGCTGTAGGCCCGTACTGTGTAGTCCCGGACGCTGTAGGCCCGGTGGCCACTGTAGGCCCGGACACTGTAGGCCCGGACACTGTAGGCCCGGACACTGTAAACACGGACACTGTAGGCCCGGCGCTGTAGGCCCGGATGCAGTAGGCCCGGACAGTTTAGTCCCGGACGCTGTAGGCCCGGACGCTGTAGGCCCGGACGCTGTAGGCCTGGACAGTGCAGGCCCGGACGCTGTAGGCCTGGACAGTGTAGGCCCGGACACTCTAGGCCCGGACGCTGTAGGCCCAGACGCCGTAGGCCCGGACGCCTTAGGCCCGGACGCCGTAGGCCCGGATGCAGTAGGCCCGGACAGTGTAGTACCGGACGCAGTAGGCCCGGACAGTGTAGTACCGGACGCAGTAGGCCCGGATGCTGTAGGCCCGGACGCTGTAGGCCCGGACGCTGTAGGCCTGGACTGTGTAGGGCCGGACGCTCTAGGACCGGACGCTCTAGGCCGGACACTGTAGGCCCGGACACTGTAGGCCCGGACACTGTAGGCCCGGACACTGTAGGCCCGGACACTGTGGGCCCGGACAGTGTGGGCCCGGACAGTGTAGGCCCGGACACTGTGGGCCCGGACAGTGTGGGCCCGGACAGTGTAGGCCCGGACTCTGTAGGCCCAGACAGTGTAGTGCCAGACACTGTAGGCCCGGCGCTGTAGGCCCGGATGCAGTAGGCCCGGACACTTTATACCCGGACGCTGTAGGCCCAGACACTGTAGGCCCGGACAGTGTAGGCCCGGACAGTGTAGGTCCGGGGGTCACTGTAGGCCCGGGCACTGTAGGCCCAGACGCCCGGACACTGTAGGCCCGGATGCTGTAGGCCCAGAGACTGTAGGCCCGGACGCTGTAGGCCCGGACGCTGTAGGTCCGGACGCTGTAGGCCTGGACAGTGCAGGCCCGGACGCTGTAGGCACGGACGCTGTAGGCCTGGACAGTGTAGGCCCGGACACTCTAGGACCAGACGCTGTAGGCCCGGACACTGTAGGCCCGGAAACTGTAGGCCTGGACGCTGTAGGCCCAGACGCTGTAGGCCCGGACGCCGTAGGCCCGGACGCTGTAAGCCCGGATGCAGTAGGCCCGGACAGTGTAGGCCCGGACACTGTAGGCCCGGACACTCCCCTCCCATCCCCGCTCCCCCCTCCTTCCCCCCTCCTCCACCATCACCTCCCATCCTCCCCACCCCCCTCCTCCTCCTCCCCCATCCCTCCCTCCCTCCCCTCCCCCTCCCCTCTCCCTCCCCACCTCCCCCTCCATCACTCCACACCCCTCCCTCTCCCCTCTCCATCCCCGCTCCCACCTCCTTCCCCCCTCCTCCACCATCCCCCCTCCCTCCCTAGGAGATAGAGTTAAACTTTTAAAATGTGAATATTTTTAAAAATATAACATCGATTTCAATGAAACTTCTCCATTGGCACCAAAGGGACGATGGAGAGTAAGGTAGGCAGAGAAATGTCGCGCTATCGTGTACAGTTTAGGCTGTAGGCCGAGAAACAAACAAACAAACGAACAAACAAGAGTTTTAGTGTATAGGTGGCTGTGTGGTCACTCACATTTCACTGCACCTTCACTGGTACATGTGACAATAAATTGATCTTAAACAGTGTCCACAGCAGACGGAAGCAAGTAGATTCCCACAGTAACGTCAACATCGATGCCACAAATGTAGTCTGCAGTGTGGTGAAGAAAACCAGGAAGGTATGTCCATGGGAGAGAGGGGAGGGGAGGGGAGGGAGGGGAGGGGAGGGGAGGAGAGGAGGAGAGGGGAGGGGAGGAGAGGAGAGGGGAGGAGAGGGGAGGGGAGGAGAGGAGGAGAGGGGAGGGGAGGGGAGGGGAGGGGAGGGGAGGGGAGGAGGAGAGGGCTTATCTATAACCCCGCCCCCCATCTCCATAACCCTTCCCCCATCTCTATAACCCCTCCCCCATCTCTATAAGCCCTCCCCTCCCCCATCTCTATAACCCCTCCCCTCCCCATCTCCATAACCCCTCCCCCATCTCTATAACCCCTCCCCCATCTCTATAACCCCTCCCCTCCCCCATCTCCATAACCCTTCCCCCATCTCTATAACCCCTCCCCCATCTCTATAACCCCTCCCCCATCTCTATAACCACTCCCCCCATCTCTATAACCCCTCCCTTCCCCTCCCCATCTCTATAACCCCTCCCTTCTCCCCTCCCCTTCCTCCTTTCTCCTCATCTCTGTAACCCCCTCCCCTCCCCTCCCCCCCTACACCCCCCTCTCCCCATCTCTGTAACCCCCTTTCTTGGTCGAATTCACTGAAAATATTTTTCTCTCTCCCTCTCCCTCCCTCCCCCCCCTCTCTCCCCTCCCTCTCTCCTCTCTCCCCCCCTCTCCCTCTTTCCCCTCCCTCCCTCTTTCCCCTCCCTGTCCTCTCTTCCTCTACCTCCCCGTATCTCCCCCTCTCCCCCTCTCTCCCTCTTTCCCTCTCTCCCACCCTCTCCTCTCTTTCTCTCCCTCCCCTCTTTCTCCTCTCTCTCTCTCCTCTCTCTCTCTCTCTCTCTCTCTCTCTCTCCCTCCCACTCTCTCGCCGGGCGTAAGGTGGGGGCGAGTGAGGGAACATGTCAGGACTGTGGGGGGCGATGGGGGGAGAGGATGAAGGGGAGGGTGTTGAGTACACCACGATCATGCAACATCCACACCCAGCCCGCTAGCACCTGCGCTCCTAGACCCCCCTCTGCTCTACAACACTCCCTGTCTACCTGGGAACTGTGTACCTGCGCTCCTAGATCCCTCTCTGCTCTACGACGCTCCCTGTCTACCTGTGACACACACTTTCACGGAACTGTGTAGCTGCGCTCCTAGATCCCTCTCTGCCTACGACACTCCCTGTCTACCTGGGAACTGTGTACCTGCGCTCCTAGATCCCTCTCTGCTCTACGACACTCCCTGTCTACCTGGGAACTGTGTACCTGCGCTCCTAGATCCCTCTCTGCTCTACGACACTCCCTGTCTACCTGGGAACTGTGTACCTGCGCTCCTAGATCCCCCTCTCTGCTCTACGACACTCCCTGTCTACCTGGGAACTGTGTACCTGCGCTCCTAGATCCCCCTCTCTGCTCTACGACACTCCCAGTCCACCCGTGACGCCACACTTTCCCTCCCTCTCCCCCTCTCTCTCCCCTTCTCTCTCCCCTTCTCTCTCTCCTTCTCCTTCCACAGATACGCTGCCCAGAACCGCTGGCGAACACTCCCAAGTGCGGGCTGACCAGGCATTTTAGACCCCACCATTGCACGCCCTGCCTATGTCTTCCAGTGCTCTGTGCAGATGTCCGCAGCAGATCAACGAGTGTTCAGTTTGCACATTCAATCCTGTCCTTTAATAAACCAGCGGCTGATTTTCAGATGGAACTCGGGAGGGAGAGAGAGAGAGGTTGAGGGAGAGAGGGAGAGAGAGGGGGGAGGGAGAGGGGGAGAGAGAGAGGGCGAAGCGGAGGGAGAGAGGGGAGGGAGAGAGGGAGAGAGAGGTTGTGGGACAGAGAGAGGGGGGAGGGAGAGAGGGAGAGAGGGGGAGAGAGAGGGGAGAGAGAGAGAGTGGAAGAGGTTGAGGGAGAGGAGGATGGAGAGAGGGGAGGGGAGAGGGGGAGAGAGAGAGGGGAGGGGAGAGGGGGAGAGAGAGAGGGGAAGGGAGAGAGGAGGGGGAGAGAGGGAGAGGAAGAGGGGGAGGGAGAGGTTGAGGGAGAGGGGGAGAGAGAGGGGAGAGAGAGGGAGAGGGGGAGAGAGAGTGGAAGAGGTTGAGGGAGAGGAGGATGGAGAGAGGGGATGGGAGAGGGGGAGAGAGAGAGGGGGAGGGGAGAGAGAGGGGAGGGAGAGAGGAGAGGGAGAGAGGGAGGAGGGGAAGGAGAGAGGGAGGGGAGGGGAGAGGGGGAGAGGGAGGAGGGAGAGGGGGAGAGAGAGAGGGGTGGGGAGAGGGGGCGAGAGAGAGGGGAGGGAGAGAGAGGGGAGGGAGAGAGGGGAGGGAGAGAGGGAGGAGGGGATGGGGAGAGCGAGGGGAGGGGAGAAGGGGGAGGGGGAGAGAGAGAGGGGAGGGGAGAGAGAGGGGATGGGAGAGGGGGAGAGAGAGAGGGGAGGAGAGAGGGAGGGGAGGGAGAGGGAGAGAGGGAGAGAGGGAGAGAGGAGGGAGGGGAGGGAGGAGAGGGAGAGAGAGGGGAGGGAGAGGGAGAGAGGAGTGAGAGGAGGGAGGGAGAGAGGGGAGGGAGAGAGAGGTTGTGAGGGGGAGAGAGGGGGAGAGAGGGGAGAGGAAGAGGGAGAGAAGAGGGGAAGGGAGAGAGGGAGGGAGAGGGAGAGGGAGAGAGAGAGAGAGTGGAAGAGGTTGAGGAGAGGAGGATGAGAGAGGGGAGGGGAGAGGGGGAGAGGAGGGGGAGGGGGAGAGAGAGGTTGAGGGAGAGGAGGGGGAGGGAGAGAGAAAGAGGGGTGGGAGAGAGAGGGAGCGAGGAAGGGAGAGAGGGAGAGAGAGAGAGAGATGGTGAAGGGGAGGGGGGAGAGAGAGGGAAGGGGGAGAGAGGCTGAGGAAGTTATACGTGTCGTGTTTACAGAAGATGTTGTTATATTTTGATAAAGAGGAAGACGTACAGGTTTGTAGGTTAATTGGCTGGGTAAATGTAAATATTGTCCCTAGTGGGTGTAGGATAGTGTAATGTGCGGGATCGCTGGGCGGCATGGACTTGGAGGGCCGAAAAGGCCTGTTTCCGGCTGTATATATATGATATGATGATGATGATGATCGCTAGATTTTATAAACTGCTGTTTGGCTGTATTGATATCTCCAATACTTTGTAACTGTAATCAATTAAATAAAATCTCCTTGTTGGGCCAGGCTGGACTCTGTTCCTTGGAGCGCAGGAGGATGAGGGGGCGATCTTATAGAGGTACAAAATCACGAGGGGAATAGATCGGGTAGACGCACAGAGTCTCTTGCCAGAGTAGGGAATCGAGGACCAGAGGACATGGGTTCAAGGTGAAGCGGGAGAAGATTTAATAGGAATCTGAGGGGTAACTTTTCCACACAGAGGGTGGTGGGTGTATGGAACGAGCCAGCCGGAGGAGGTAGTTGAGGCTGGGACTATCCCAACGTTTTAAGGTACATGGATAGGACGGGTTGGAGGGATATGGGCCAAACGCGGGCAGGTGGGACTAGTGTAGATGGGGCATATTGGTCGGTGTGGGCAGGTGGGACTAGTGTAGATGGGGCATGTTGGCCGGTGTGGGCAGGTGGACTAGTGTAGATGGGGCATGTTGGCCGGTGTGGGCAGGTGGGACTAGTGTAGATGGGGCATGTTGGTCGGTGTGGGGCAGTGGGGACTAGTGTAAATGGGGCATGTTGGCCGGTGTGGCAGTGGACTTGTGTAGATGGGCATGTTGGCTTGTGTGGGCAGGTGGGACTGTGAGATGGGGCATGTTGGCCGGTGTGGGGCAGGTGGGACTGTGTAGATGGGGCATGTTGGCCGGTGTGGGCAGGTGGGACTGGTGTAGATGGGGCATGTTGGCCGGTGGTGGGCAGGTGGGACTTGTGTAGATGGGCATGTTGGCCGGTGTGGGAAGGTGGGACCTAGTGTAGATGGGGCATGTTGGCCGGTGTGGGCAGGTGGGACTAGTGTAGATGGGGCATGTTGGCCGGTTGTGGGCAGGTGGGACTAGTGTAGATGGGGCATGTGGTCGGTGTGGCAGGTGGACTAGTGTAGATGGGGCATGTTGGCCGGTGTGGGCAGGTGGGACTAGTGTAGATGGGGCATGTTGGCCGGTGTGAGGCCGGTGGGACTAGTGTAGATGGGGCATGTTGCCGGTGTGGGCAGGTGGGACTAGTGAAGATGGGGCATGTTGGCCGGTGTGGGCAGGTGGGACTAGTGCATATGGGGCATGTTGGCCGTGGTGTGGGCAGGTGTAGATGGGGCATGTTGGCCGGTGTGGGCAGGTGGGACTAGTGTAGATGGGGCATGTTGGCCGGTCGTGGGCAGGTGGACTAGTGTAGATTGGGGCATGTTGGCCGGCGTGGGTAAGGTGGGACTAGTGTAGATGGGGCATGTTGCCGGTGTGGGCGGGTGGGACTAGTGTAGATGGGGCATGTTGGCCGGTGTGGGCAGGTGGGACTAGTGTAGATGGGGCATGTTGGTCGGTGTGGGGAGGTGGGGCTAGTGTAGATGGGGCCATGTTGCCGGTGTGGGCAGGTGGGACTAGTGGAGATGGGGCATGTTGGCCGGTGTGGGCAGGTGGGACTAGTGTAGATGGGGCATGTTGGCCGGTGTGGGCAGGTGGGACTAGTGTAGATGGGCATGTTGGCCGGTGTGGGCGGGTGGGACTAGTGTAGATGGGCATGTTGGCCCGGTGTGGGCAGGTGGGACTGGTGTAGATGGGGCATGTTGGCCGGTGTGGGCAGGTGGGACTAGTGTAGATGGGCATGTTGGCCGGTGTGGGCAGGTGGGACTAGTGTAGATGGGGCATGTTGGGCCGGTGTGGGCAGGTGGGACTAGTGTAGATGGGGCATGTTGGCCGGTGTGGGCAGGTGGGACTAGTGTAGA
The DNA here is from genome assembly GCF_053455715.1 of Rhinoraja longicauda. Taxonomy (NCBI): domain Eukaryota; kingdom Metazoa; phylum Chordata; class Chondrichthyes; order Rajiformes; family Arhynchobatidae; genus Rhinoraja; species Rhinoraja longicauda. The sequence continues at coordinate 5,116,982 of NC_135995.1, forward strand.
TGGGCATGTTGGCCGGTGTGGGCAGGTGAGACTAGTGTAGATGGGGCATGTTGGTCGGTTGTGGGCAGGTGGGACTAGTGTAGATGGGGCATGTGGCCGGTGTGGGCAGGTGGGACTAGTGTAGATGGGCATGTTGGGCGGTGTGGGCAGGTGGGACTAGTGTCAGATGGGGCATGTTGGCCGGTGTGGCAGGTGGGACTAGTGTAGATGGGCATGTTGGCCGGTGTGGGCAGGTGAGACTAGTGTAGATGGGCATGTTGGCCGGTGTGGGCAGGTGGGACTAGTGTAGATGGGGCATGTGCCGGTGTGGGCAGGTGGGACTAGTGTAGATGGGCATGTTGGCCGGTGTGGGCAGGTGAGACTAGTGTAGATGGGGCATGTTGGTCGGTGTGGGCAGGTGGGACTAGTGTAGATGGGGCATGTTGGCCGGTGTGGGCAGGTGAGACTAGTGTAGATGGGGCATGTTGGCCGTGTGGGTAAGTTGGGCCTGTTTCCGCACTGTGTCACTATGACTCTATATTGAGGATTTAAACGAGGGAATTAATGTAACATCTCTAAGTTTGCGGATGACACAAAGCTGGGTGGCAGTGTGAGCTGTGAGGAGGATGCTATGAGGTTGCAGGGTGACTTGGACAGGTTGTGTGAGTGGGCGGATGCATGGCAGATGCAGTTTAATGTGGATAAGTGTGAGGTTAACAACTTTGATGGCGAAAACAGGAAGGCTGATTATTATCTCAATGGTGTCAGATTCGCAAGAAAGGGAGGTGCAACGAGACCTGGGTGTCCTAGTGCATCAGTCACTGAAAGTAAGCGTGCAGGTACAGCAGGCAGTGAAGAAAGCCAATGGCATGTTGGCCTTCATAGTGAGAGGATTCGAGTACAGGAGCAAGGAGGTCCTACTGCAGTAGTACAGGGCCCTAGTGAGACCGCACCTGAGTACTGTGTGCAGTTTTGGTCTCCTATTTGAGGAAGGACGTCCTTGCTATTGAGGGAGTGCAGCGTAGGTTCACCAGGTTAGTCCCTGGTGCTGGATTGAAGGACCGAACGGCCTCCTCCTGCACCTATTTTCTACGTTTCTATGACTGTATCTCCAGATGGTATATCAGAGAAGGCACAAAGTTCTGGAGTAATAAATATTGAGTATAGAAGTTGGGAGTCACGTTGCAGTTGTACAAGACGTTGGTGAGGCCGCATTTGGAGTATGGCGTTCAGTTCTGGGCACCGCGTTACGGGAAAGATGTCGTCGGAGCTGGAAAGGGCGCAGAGAAGATTCACGAGGATGTTGCCAGGACTCGAGGGGCCTGAGCTACAGGAGAGGTTGGGGCCAGGCTGGGACTCTGTTCCTTGGAGCGCAGGAGGATGAGGGGCGATCTTATAGAGGTGTACAAAATCACGAGGGGAATAGATCGGGTAGACGCACAGAGTCTCTTGCCCAGAGTAGGGGAATCGAGGACCAGAGGACATGGGTTCAAGGTGTAGAGGGAAGATTTAATGGGAACTTGTGGGGTAATAGACAATAGACAAGACATTAGGTGCAGGAATAGGCCATTCGGCCCTTCGAGCCAGCGCCACCATTCAATGTGAGGCATGGCTGATCATTCTCAATCAGTACCCCGTTCCTGCCTTCTCCCCATACCCCTGACTCCGCTATCCTTAAGAGCTCTATCGAGCTCTCTCTTGAATGCATTCAGAGAATTGGCCTCCACTGCCTTCTGAGGCAGAGAAATTCCACAGATTTACAACTCTCTGATTGAAAAAGTTTTTCCTCATCTCGTTCTAAATGGCCTATGCCTGAGTCTTAAACTGTGGCCTATGCCTGAGTCTAAACTGCGGCCCCTGGTTCTGGACTCCCCCAACATTGGGAACATGTTTCCTGCCTCTAACGTGTCCAACCCCTTAATAATCTTATATGTTTCGATGAGATCCCCTCTCATCCTTCTAAATTCCAGTGTATACAAGCCTAGTCGCTCCAGTCTTTCAACATACGACAGTCCCGCCTACGCTGCACGCCCTCAATAGCAATAATATCCTCCTCAAATTTGGAGACCAAAACTGTGCACAGTACTCCAGGTGCGGTCTCACTAGGGCCCTATACAACTGCAGAAGGACCTCTTTGCTCCTATACTCAACTCCTCTTGTTATGAAGGCCAACATGCCATTGGCTTTCTTCACTGCCTGCTGTACCTGCATGCTTCTTTCAGTGACTGATGCACTAGGACACCCAGATCTCTTTGTATGTCCCCTTTTCCTAACTTGTTGCGTGTTTGCGCGTGCGTGTTTTTGGCTGTGCGTGCGTGCGTGATGGGATGTGCAAAGGAAAATTCACTTCACAATCAATAGTTTCACAGTCGACACAGTTTTATAAATTGTAACTCTTACAGAAAGGCAAATATACAACAATCTTGTTCGCAAAAGCACGAGGAATCAAAGAAAGTCTTTCTAAAACACGACAGTGACAAAGGTCTCGAAGAGGTTCCTGGCCTCTGTTCTATCGAAATGGAAACGGCCACGTTAGACAGAGGTCCACAAGTGATAGGAGCAGAATTAGGCCATTCGGCCCGTCGAGTCCACTCTGCCATTCGATCACGGCTGATCTATCTCTCCCTCCCAACCCCATTCTCCTGCCTTCTCCCCATAACCTCTGACACCCGCACTGATCGAGAATCTGTCCGTCTCTGTGACTTACAAACATCCACTGACTTGCGGCCTCAACAGCCCTATGTGGCAAAGAATTCACCACAGATTCACCACAGAGGATTGTGGTGTATCAGTGTGTGTGTGGCCATTTAGCTTACTTTAGTTTCATTTAGAGACACAGCGCGGAAAAGGCCCTTCGGCCCATCGAGTCCGCGCCGACCAGCGATCCCCACTCACTAACACTATCCCACACACACACACACACACACACACACTAAGGACAATTTTTTTAACATTTACCAAGCCAATTACGCCTTTGGAGTGTGGGAGGAAACGAGGATCTCGGAGAAAACCCAGCAGGTCACGGGAGAACGTGCAAACTCCGTACAGACGGCGCCCGCGGTCAGATGGAACCCGGTGTGGGCAGGTGAGACAAGTGTAGATGGGGCATGTTGGCCGGTGTGGTAAGTTGGGCCTGTTTCCGCACTGTGTCACTATGACTCTATATTGAGGATTTAAACGAGGGAATTAAATGTAACATCTCTAAGTTTGTGGATGACACAAAGCTGGGTGGTAGTGTGAGCTGTGAGGAGGATGCTATGAGGTTGCAGGTTGACTTGGACAGGTTGTGTGAGTGGGCGGATGCATGGCAGATGCAGTTTAATGTGGATAAGTGTGAGGTTAACAATTTTGATGGCAAAAACAGGAAGTAAGGTGCAACGAGACCTTGGGTGTCCTAGTGCATCAGTCACTGAAAGTAAGCATGCAGGTACAGCAGGCAGTGAAGAAAGCCAATGGCATGTTGGCCTTCATAGTGAGAGGATTCGAG
>NC_135995.1:5124470-5126970 GCF_053455715.1 Rhinoraja longicauda
AGACTTGGGCCTTTTGGAAGGGTGGGCTGAAAGATGGCAGATGGAGTTTTAATGCTGATAAGTGTGAGGTGCTGCATTTTGGTAGGACAAATCAAAATAGGACCTACAGGGTAAATGGTAGGGAATTGAGGAATGCAGTGGAACAGAGGGATCTGGGAATAACTGTGCATTGTTCCCTGAAGGTGGAATCTCATGTGGATAGGGTGGTGAAGAAGGCGTTTGGTATGCTTGCCTTTATAAATCAGAGCATCGAGTATAGAAGTTGGGATGTAATGTTGAAATTGTACAGGGCATTGGTGAGGCCGAATCTGGAGTATGGCGTGCAGTTCTGGTCGCCAAATTATAGGAAGGATGTCGACAAAATGGAGAGGGTACAGAGGAGATTTACTAGAATGTTGCCTGGGTTTCAGCACTTAGGCTACAGAGAGAGGTTGAATAGGTTGGGTCTTTATTCTTTGGAGCGTAGAAGGTTGAGGGGGGACTTGATAGAGGTTTTTAAAATTTTGAGAGGGACCGACAGAGTTGACGTGGGTAGGCTTTTCCCTTTGAGAGTGGGGAAGATTCCAACAAGGGGACATAGCTTCAGAATTGAGGGACAAAGTTTTAGGGGTAACATGAGGGGGAACTTCTTTACTCAGAGGGTTGTGGCTGTATGGAATGGGCTTCCGGTGGAAGTGGTGGAGGCTGGCTCGATTTTATTATTTAAGAGTAAATTGGATAGGTATATGGATAGGAGGGGATTGAGGGTTATGGTCTGAGTGCAGGTAGATGAGACTAGGTCAGGGAGAATGGTCGGCGTGGACTGGTAGGGCCGGACAGGCCTGTTTCCATGCTGTAGTTGTTATATGTTTATATGTTAAATGTTAATGGCCTCCTCCTGCACCTATTATCTATGTTTCTATGTTTCTATGTAATCTAAACTCAATTAAACTAAATTAAACAAAACTGAACCTAAATTAAATTAAACTAAACTCAATTAATCTAAATTAAATTAAACTCAATTAATCTAAATTAAACTAAACTCAATTAATCTAAATTAAACTAAACTCAATTAATCTAATTTAAACTAAAACTCAATTAATCTAAATTAAACCAAACTCAATTAATCTAAATTAAATTAAACTCAATTAAACTAAATTAAACTAAACAAAACTAAATTAAATTAAACTCAATTAATCTAAATTAAATTAAACTCAATTAATCTAAATTAACTAAAACTCAATTAATCTAAATTAAACTAAACTCAATTAATCTAATTTAAACTAAACTCAATTAATCTAAATTAAAACTAAACCCAATTAATCTAAATTAAACCAAACTCAATTAATCTAAATTAAATTAAACTCAATTAATCTAATTTAAACTAAACCCAATTAATCTAAATTAAATTAAACTCTATTAAACTAAATTAAACTAAACTCAATTATTCTAAATTAAACTAAACTCAATTAATCTAAATTAAACTAAACTCAATTAAACTAAATTAAACTAAACGAAACTAAATAAATTAAACTCAATTAATCTAAATTAAACTAAACCCAATTAATCTAAATTAACCTAAACTCAATTAAACTCAATTAACCTAAACTCAATTAATCTAATTTAAACTAACCTCCATTAATCTAATTTAAACTAAACCCAATTAATCCAAACCCAATTAATCTAATTTAAACTAAACCCAAATAATCGAATTTAAACTAAACCCAATGAATCTAACTTAAATTAAACTCAATTAATCTAAATTAAACTAAACTCAATGAATCTAAATGAACCTAAACTGCACTAATGTGGGTGACACGGAGCTGTGGGTCCAAGAGTGAGGCATCACACTGAGTTCTCCAACACCACTTTATTCCCTGTGTTGCTCTCTCCTTCCCAACTCTCTTATCTCCTGCTCTTGGACTCCTCGTGACCTCTCCCGAGCCTCTCCCAGCCGAAGGTTATGTACTGTGTGTGGCCCACCACCAGGGGCCCGCTACACTAAACTAATTTAAACTAAACTCAATTAATCTAACTTAAACTAGAACCCAATTAATCTAAATTAAACTAAACTTAATTAATCTAAATTAAACTGAACCCAATTAATCTAAATTAAACTAAACTCAATTAATCTAAATTAAACTGAACTCAATTAATCTAAATTAAACTAACCCAATTAATCCTAAATTAACTAAACTCAATAATCTAAATTAAACTGAACTCAATTAATCTAAATTAAACTAAACCCAATTAATCTAAAATTAAATTGAACTCAATTAATCTAAATTAAACTGAACTCAATTAATCTAAATTAAACTACACTAAACTAATTTAAACTAAACTAAACTAAACTAATCTAAATTAAACTAAACTAAACTAATTTAAACTAAACTCAATTAATCTAAATTAAACTAAAACTCAATTAATCTAAATTAAACTAAACTAAACTAATTTAAACTAAACTCAATTAATCTAAATTAAAATAAACTACACTAAACTAATTTAAACGAAACTAATTTAA
>NC_135995.1:5131970-5149470 GCF_053455715.1 Rhinoraja longicauda
GATATAACACATCGACTAGTTCTCCCTTATCCACTCTACTAGTTACATCCTCGAAAAATTCTATAAGATTCGTCAGACATGATTTGCCTTTCATAAATCCATGCTCACTTTGTCCGATGATTTCACAACTTTCCAAATGTGATGCTATCACATCTTTAATAACTGACTCTAGCATTTTCCCCACTACCGATGTTAGACTTACTGGTCTATAATTCCCCGTTTTCTCTCTCCCTCCCTTTTTAAAAAGTGGGGTTACATTAGCTACTCTCCAGTCCTCAGGAACTACTCCAGAATCTAAAGAGTTTTGAAAAATTATCACTAATGCATCCACTATTTCTGAGGCTACTTCCTTAAGCACTCTGGGATGCAGCCTATCTGGCCCTGGGGATTTATCTGCCTTTAATCCATTTAATTTACCTAACACCACTTCCCGACTAACCTGGATTTCCCTCAGTTCCTCCATCTCGTTAGACCCCCGGTCCCCTGCTATTTCCGGCAGATTATTTATGTCTTCCCTAGTGAAGACAGAACCAAAGTAGTTATTCAATTGGTCTGCCATGTCCTTGTTCCCCATGATCAATTCACCTGTTTCTGACTGCAAGGGACCTACATTTGTTTTAACTAATCTTTTTCTCTTCACATATCTATAAAAGCTTTTGCAGTCAGTTTTTATGTTCCCTGCCAGTTTTCCCTCATAATATATTTTCCCTTTCCTAATTAAGCCCTTTGTCCTCCTCTGCTGGACTCTGAATTTCTCCCAGTCCTCTGGTAGGCTGCTTTTTCTTGCTAATTTGTACGTTTCATCTTTTGTTTTGATACTATCCCTAATTTCCTTTGTTAGCCACAGATGCACTACTCCCTGATTTATTCTTTTGCCAAACTGGGATGAACAATTGTTGTAGTTCATCCATGCGGTCTTTAAATGCCTTCCATTGCATATCCACCGTCAACCCTTTAAGAATCAATTGCCAGTCTATCTTGGCCAATTCACGTCTCATGCCCTCAAAGTTACCTTTCTTTAAGTTCAGAACCGTTGTTTCTGAATTAACTATGTCACTCTCCATCCTAATGAGGAACTCAACCATATTATGGTCACTCTTGCCCAAGGGGCCACGCACATCAAGACTGCTGACTAACCCTTCCTCATTACTCAATACCCAGTCTAGAATAGCCTGCTCTCTCGTTGGTTCCTCTACATGTTGGTTTAGAAAACTATCCCGCATACATTCCAAGAAATCCTCTTCCTCAGCACCTCTGCCAATTTGATTCACCCAAACTATAGGTAGATTGAAGTCACCCATTATAACTGTTTTACCTTTGTTGCACGCATTTCTAATTTCCTGTTTGATGCCATCCCCAACTCTACTACTATTGTTAGGTGGCCTGTACACAACTCCCACTAGCGTTTTCTGCCCCTTAGAGTTTTGCAGCTCTACCCATATCGATTCCACATCCTCCAAGCTCATGTCCTTCCTTTCTATTGCGTTAATCTCCTCTCTAACCAGCAACGCTACCCCACCTCCTTTTCCTTTCTGTCTATCCCTCCTGAATATTGAATATCCCTGGATGTTCAGCTCCCAGCCTTGGTCACCCTGGAGCCATGTCTCCGTAATCCCAACTATATCATATTCATTAATAACTATCTGTGTGTGTGTGTGTGTGTATGTGTGTGTGTGTGTGTGTGTGTGTGTGTGTGTGTGTGTGCGTGCGTGTGTGTGTGTGTGTGTGTGTGTGTGTGTGTGTGTGTGTGCGTGTGTGTGTGCGTGTGTGTGTATGTGTGTGTGTGGGATAGCGTTAGTGTGCGAGGATCGCTGGTCGGCGTGGGCTCGGTGGGCCGAAGGGCCTGTTTCTGCGCTGTATCTCCAAAGTAAACGAAATTAAACAAGTACACATACACACAAACACAAGAGCGGTCACGGTGGCGCGGCGGTAGAGTTGCCGCCTTACAGCGAATGCAGCGCCGGAGACCCGGGTTCCATCCTGACCGCGGGCGCCGTCTGTACGGAGTTTGCACGTTCTCCCCGTGACCTGCGTGGGTTTTCTCCGAGATCCTCGGTTTCCTCCCACACTCCAAAGGCGTAATTGGCTTGGTAAATGTTTAAAAAAATTGTCCTTAGTGTGTGTGTGTGTGTGTGTGTGTGTGTGTGTGTGTGTGTGTGTGTGTGTGTGTGTGTGTGTGTGGGATAGTGTTAGTGAGTGGGGATCGCTGGTCGGCGCGGACTCGATGGGCCGAAGGGCCTGTTTCCGCGCTGTGTCTCTAAACGAAACTAAAGTAAGCTAAATGGCCACACACACACTGATACACCCACAATCCTCTGTGGTGAATCTGTGGTGAATTCTTTGCCACATAGGGCTGTTGAGGCCGCAAGTCAGTGGATGTTTGTAAGTCACAGAGACGGACAGATTCTCGATCAGTGCGGGTGTCAGGGGTTATGGGGAGAAGGCAGGAGAATGGGGTTGGGAGGGAGAGATAGATCAGCCGTGATTGAATGGCGGAGTGGACTCGACGGGCCGAATGGCCTAATTCTGCTCCTATCACTTGTGGACCTCTGTCTAACGTGGCCGTTTCGATTTCGATAGAACAGAGGCCAGGAACCTCTTCGAGACCTTTGTCACTGTCGTGTTTTAGAAAGACTTTCTTTGATTCCTCGTGCTTTTGCGAACAAGATTTGTTGTATATTTGCCTTTCTGTAAGAGTTACAATTTATAAAACTGTGTCGACTGTGAAACTATTGATTGTGAAGTGAATTTTCCTTTGCACATCCCATCACGCACGCACGCACGCAAAAACACGCACGCGCAAACACGCAACAAGTTAGGAAAAGGGGACATACAAAGAGATCTGGGTGTCCTAGTGCATCAGTCACTGAAAGGAAGCATGCAGGTACAGCAGACAGTGAAGAAAGCCAATGGCATGTTGGCCTTCATAACAAGAGGAGTTGAGTATAGGAGCAAAGAGGTCCTTCTGCAGTTGTATAGGGCCCTAGTGAGACCACACCTGGAGTACTGTGCACAGTTTTGGTCTCCAAATTTGAGGAAGGATATTATTGCTATTGAGGGCGTGCAGCGTAGGCGGGACTGTCGTATGTTGAAAGATTGGAGCGACTAGGCTTGTATACACTGGAATTTAGAAGGATGAGAGGGGATCTCATCGAAACATATAAGATTATTAAGGGGTTGGACACGTTAGAGGCAGGAAACATGTTCCCAATGTTGGGGGAGTCCAGAACCAGGGGCCACAGTTTAAGACTCAGGCATAGGCCATTTAGAACGGAGATGAGGAAAAACTTTTTCAATCAGAGAGTTGTAAATCTGTGGAATTCTCTGCCTCAGAAGGCAGTGGAGGCCAATTCTCTGAATGCATTCAAGAGAGAGCTCGATAGAGCTCTTAAGGATAGCGGAGTCAGGGGGTATGGGGAGAAGGCAGGAACGGGGTACTGATTGAGAATGATCAGCCATGCTCACATTGAATGGTGGCGCTGGCTCGAAGGGCCGAATGGCCTACTCCTGCACCTAATGTCTTGTCTATTGTCTATTACCCCACAAGTTCCCATTAAATCTTCCCCTCTTCACCTTGAACCCATGTCCTCTGGTCCTCGATTCCCCTACTCTGGGCAAGAGACTCTGTGCGTCTACCCGATCTATTCCCCTGGTGATTTTGTACCTCTATAAGATCGCCCCTCATCCTCCTGCGCTCCAAGGAACAGAGTCCCAGCCTGGCCCCAACCTCTCCCTGTAGCTCAGGCCCCTCGAGTCCTGGCAACATCCTCATGAATCTTCTCTGCGCCCTTTCCAGCTCGACGACATCTTTCCCGTAACGCGGTGCCCAGAACTGAACGCCATACTCCAAATGCGGCCTCACCAACGTCTTGTACAACTGCAACGTGACCTCCCAACTTCTATACTCAATATTTATTACTCCAGAACTTTGTGCCTTCTCTGATATACCATCTGGAGATACAGTCATAGAAACGTAGAAAATAGGTGCAGGAGGAGGCCGTTCGGTCCTTCAATCCAGCACCAGGGACTAACCTGGTGAACCTACGCTGCACTCCCTCAATAGCAAGGACGTCCTTCCTCAAATTAGGAGACCAAAACTGCACACAGTACTCCAGGTGCGGTCTCACTAGGGCCCTGTACTACTGCAGTAGGACCTCCTTGCTCCTGTACTCGAATCCTCTCACTATGAAGGCCAACATGCCATTGGCTTTCTTCACTGCCTGCTGTACCTGCATGCTTACTTTCAGTGACTGATGCACTAGGACACCCAGGTCTCGTTGCACCTCCCTTCCTGTTTTTGCCATCAAAGTTGTTAACCTCACACTTATCTACATTAAACTGCATCTGCCATGCATCCGCCCACTCACACAACCTGTCCAAGTCAACCTGCAACCTCATAGCATCCTCCTCACAGCTCACACTGCCACCCAGCTTTGTGTCATCCACAAACTTAGAGATGTTACATTTAATTCCCTCGTTTAAATCCTCAATATAGAGTCATAGTGACACAGTGCGGAAACAGGCCCAACTTACCCACACCGGCCAACATGCCCCATCTACACTAGTCTCACCTGCCCACACCGGCCAACATGCCCCAGCCACACTAGTCCCACCTGCCCACACCGGCCAACATGCCCCATCTACACTAGTCCCACCTGCCCACACCGGCCAACATGCCCCATCTACACTAGTCCACCTGCCCACACCGGCCAACATGCCCCATCTACACTAGTCCCACCTGCCCACACCGACCAACATGCCCCATCTACACTAGTCTCACCTGCCCACACCGGCCAACATGCCCCATCTACACTAGTCCCACCTGCCCACACCGGCCAACATGCCCCATCTACACTAGTCCACCTGCCCACACTGGCCAACATGCCCCATCTACACTAGTCCCACCTGCCCACACCGGCCAACATGCCCCATCTACACTAGTCCCACCTGCCCACACCGGCCAACATGCCCCATCTACACCAGTCCCACCTGCCCACACCGGCCAACATGCCCCATCTACACTAGTCCCACCTGCCCACACCGGCCAACATGCCCCATCTACACTAGTCCCACCTGCCCACACCGGCCAACAAGCCCCATCTACACTAGTCCCACCTGCACACACCGACCAACATGCCCCATCTACACTAGTCCCACCTGCCCACACCGGCCAACATGCCCCATCTACACTGGTCCCACCTACCCACACCGGCCAACATGCCCCATCTACACTAGTCCCACCTGCCCACACCGGCCAACATGCCCCATCTACACTAGTCCCACCTACCCACACCGGCCAACATGCCCCATCTACACTAGTCCCACCTGCCCACACCGGCCAACATGCCCCATCTACACTAGTCCCACCTGCCCACACCGGCCAACATGCCCCAACTACACTAGTCCCACCTGCCCACACCGACCAACATGCCCCATCTACACTAGTCTCACCTGCCCACACCGGCCAACATGCCCCATCTACACTAGTCCCACCTGCCCACACCGGCCAACATGCCCCATCTACACTAGTCCACCTGCCCACACTGGCCAACATGCCCCATCTACACTAGTCCCACCTGCCCACACCGGCCAACATGCCCCATCTACACTAGTCCCACATGCCCACACCGGCCAACATGCCCCATCTACACCAGTCCCACCTGCCCACACCGGCCAACATGCCCCATCTACACTAGTCCCACCTGCCCACACCGGCCAACATGCCCCATCTACACTAGTCCCACCTGCCCACACCGGCCAACATGCCCCATCTACACTAGTCCCACCTGCCCACACCGGCCAACATGCCCCATCTACACTAGTCCCACCTGCCCACACCGGCCAACAAGCCCCATCTACACTAGTCCCACCTGCACACACCGACCAACATGCCCCATCTACACTAGTCCCACCTGCCCACACCGGCCAACATGCCCCATCTACACTGGTCCCACCTGCCCACACCGGCCAACATGCCCCATCTACACTAGTCCCACCTGCCCACACCGGCCAACATGCCCCATCTACACCAGTCCCACCTGCCCACACCGGCCAACATGCCCCATCTACACTAGTCCCACCTGCCCACACCGGCCAACATGCCCCATCTACACTAGTCCCACCTGCCCACACCGGCCAACATGCCCCATCTACACTAGTCCACCTGCCCACACCGGCCAACATGCCCCATCTACACTAGTCCCAACTGCCCACACCGGCCAACATGCCCCATCTACACTAGTCCCACCTGCCCACACCGGCCAACATGCCCCATCTACCCTAGTCCCACCTGCCCACACCGGCCAACATGCCCCATCTACACTGGTCCCACCTGCCCACACCGGCCAACATGCCCCATCTACACTAGTCCCACCTGCCCACACCGGCCAACATGCCCCATCTACACTAGTCCACCTGCCCACACTGGCCAACATGCCCCATCTACACTAGTCCCACCTGCCCACACCGGCCAACATGCCCCATCTACACTAGTCCCACCTGCCCACACCGGCCAACATGCCCCATCTACACCAGTCCCACCTGCCCACACCGGCCAACATGCCCCATCTACACTAGTCCCACCTGCCCACACCGGCCAACATGCCCCATCTACACTAGTCCCACCTGCCCACACCGGCCAACATGCCCCATCTACACTAGTCCCACCTGCCCACACCGGCCAACATGCCCCATCTACACTAGTCCCACCTGCCCACACCGGCCAACAAGCCCCATCTACACTAGTCCCACCTGCACACACCGACCAACATGCCCCATCTACACTAGTCCCACCTGCCCACACCGGCCAACATGCCCCATCTACACTGGTCCCACCTGCCCACACCGGCCAACATGCCCCATCTACACTAGTCCCACCTGCCCACACCGGCCAACATGCCCCATCTACACTAGTCCCACCTGCCCACACCGGCCAACATGCCCCATCTACACTAGTCCCACCTGCCCACACCGGCCAACATGCCCCATCTACACTAGTCCCACCTGCCCACACCGGCCAACATGCCCCATCTACACTAGTCCCACCTGCCCACACCGACCAACATGCCCCATCTACACTAGTCTCACCTGCCCACACCGGCCAACATGCCCCATCTACACTAGTCCCACCTGCCCACACCGGCCAACATGCCCCATCTACACTAGTCCACCTGCCCACACTGGCCAACATGCCCCATCTACACTAGTCCCACCTGCCCACACCGGCCAACATGCCCCATCTACACTAGTCCCACATGCCCACACCGGCCAACATGCCCCATCTACACCAGTCCCACCTGCCCACACCGGCCAACATGCCCCATCTACACTAGTCCCACCTGCCCACACCGGCCAACATGCCCCATCTACACTAGTCCCACCTGCCCACACCGGCCAACATGCCCCATCTACACTAGTCCCACCTGCCCACACCGGCCAACAAGCCCCATCAACACTAGTCCCACCTGCACACACCGACCAACATGCCCCATCTACACTAGTCCCACCTGCCCACACCGGCCAACATGCCCCATCTACACTGGTCCCACCTGCCCACACCGGCCAACATGCCCCATCTACACTAGTCCCACCTGCCCACACCGGCCAACATGCCCCATCTACACTAGTCCCACCTGCCCACACCGGCCAACATGCCCCATCTACACTAGTCCCACCTGCCCACACCGGCCAACATGCCCCATCTACACTAGTCCCACCTGCCCACACCGGCCAACATGCCCCATCTACACTAGTCCACCTGCCCACACCGGCCAACATGCCCCATCTACACTAGTCCCACCTGCCCACACCGGCCAACATGCCCCATCTACACTAGTCCCACCTGCCCACACCGGCCAACATGCCCCATCTACACTAGTCCCACCTGCCCACACCGGCCAACATGCCCCATCTACACTAGTCCCACCTGCCCACACCGACCAACAAGCCCCATCTACACTAGTCCCACCTGCACACACCGACCAACATGCCCCATCTACCCTAGTCCCACCTGCCCACACCGGCCAACATGCCCCATCTACACTGGTCCCACCTGCCCACACCGGCCAACATGCCCCATCTACACTAGTCCCACCTGCCCACACCGGCCAACATGCCCCATCTACACCAGTCCCACCTGCCCACACCGGCCAACATGCCCCATCTACACTAGTCCCACCTGCCCACACCGGCCAACATGCCCCATCTACACTAGTCCCACCTGCCCACACCGGCCAACATGCCCCATCTACACTAGTCCACCTGCCCACACCGGCCAACATGCCCCATCTACACTAGTCCCAACTGCCCACACCGGCCAACATGCCCCATCTACACTAGTCCCACCTGCCCACACCGGCCAACATGCCCCATCTACCCTAGTCCCACCTGCCCACACCGGCCAACATGCCCCATCTACACTGGTCCCACCTGCCCACACCGGCCAACATGCCCCATCTACACTAGTCCCACCTGCCCACACCGGCCAACATGCCCCATCTACACCAGTCCCACCTGCCCACACCGGCCAACATGCGCCATCTACACTAGTCCCACCTGCCCACACCGACCAACAAGCCCCATCTACACCAGTCCCACCTGCCCACACCGGCCAACATGCCCCATCTACACCAGTCCCACCTGTCCACACCGGCCAACATGCCCCATCTACACTGGTCCCACCTGCCCACACCGGCCAACATGCCCCATCTACACTAGTCCCACCTGCCCACACCGGCCAACATGCCCCATCTACACTAGTCCCACCTGCCCACACCGGCCAACATGCCCCATCTACACTAGTCCCACCTGCCCACACCGGACAACATGCTCCATCTACACTAGTCCCAACTGCCCACACCGGCCAACATGCCCCATCTACACTAGTCCCACCTGCCCACACCGGCCAACATGCCCCATCTACACTAGTCCCACCTGCCCACACCGGCCAACATGCCCCATCTACACCAGTCCCACCTGCCCACACCGGCCAACATGCGCCATCTACACTAGTCCCACCTGCCCACACCGACCAACAAGCCCCATCTACACCAGTCCCACCTGCCCACACCGGCCAACATGCCCCATCTACACCAGTCCCACCTGTCCACACCGGCCAACATGCCCCATCTACACTAGTCCCACCTGCCCACACCGACCAACATGCCCCATCTACACTAGTCCCACCTGCCCACACCGACCAACATGCCCCATCTACACTAGTCCCACCTGCCCACACCGGCCAACATGCCCCATCTACACTAGTCCCACCTGCCCACACCGGCCAACATGCCCCATCTACACTAGTCCCACCTGCCCACACCGGCCAACATGCCCCATCTACACTAGTCCCACCTGCCCACACCGGCCAACATGCTCCATCTACACTAGTCCCAACTGCCCACACCGGCCAACATGCCCCATCTACACTAGTCCCATCTGCCCACACCGGCCAACATGCCCCATCTACACTAGTCCCACCTGCCCACACCGGCCAACATGCCCCATCTACACTAGTCCCACCTGCCCACACCGGCCAACATGCCCCATCTACACTAGTCCCACCTGCCCACACCGGCCAACATGCCCCATCTACACTAGTCCCACCTGCCCACACCGGCCAACATGCCCCAACTACACTAGTCCCACCTGCCCACACCGGCCAACATGCCCCATCTACACTAGACCCACCTGCCCACACCGGCCAACATGCCCCATCTACACTAGTCCCACCTGCCCACACCGACCAACATGCACCATCTACACTAGTCCCACCTGCCCACATCGGCCAACATGCCCCATCTACACTAGTCCCACCTGCCCACACCGGCCAACATGCCCCATCTACACTGGTCCCACCTGCCCACACCGGCCAACATGCCCCATCTACACCAGTCCCACCTGCCCACACCGGCCAACAAGCCCCATCTACACCAGTCCCACCTGCCCACACCGGCCAACATGCCCCATCTACAGTAGTCCCACCTGCCCACACCGGCCAACATGCCCCATCTACACTAGTCCCACCTGCCCACACCGGCCAACATGCCCCATCTACATTAGTCCAACCTGCCCACACCGACCAACATGCCCCATCTACACTAGTCCCACCTGCCCACACCGGCCAACATGCCCCATCTACACCAGTCCCACCTGCCCACACCGGCCAACAAGCCCCATCTACACCAGTCCCACCTGCCCACACCGGCCAACATGCCCCATCTACACTAGTCCCACCTGCCCACACCGGCCAACATGCCCCATCTACACTAGTCCCACCTGCCCACACCGGCCAACATGCCCCATCTACAGTAGTCCCACCAGCCCACACCGGCCAACATGCCCCATCTACACTAGTCCCACCTGCCCACACCGGCGAACATGCCCCATCTACACTAGTCCAACCTGCCCACACCGACCAACATGCCCCATCTACACTAGTCCCACCTGCCCACACCGGCCAACATGCCCCATCTACACTAGTCCCACCTGCCCACACCGGCCAACATGCCCCATCTACACCAGTCCCACCTGCCCACACCGGCCAACATGCCCCATCTACACCAGTCCCACCTGCCCACACCGGCCAACATGCCCCATCTACACCAGTCCCACCTGCCCACACCGGCCAACATGCCCCATCTACACCAGTCCCACCTGCCCACACCGGCCAACATGCCCCATCTACACTAGTCCCACCTGCCCACACCGGCCAACATGCCCCATCTACACTAGTCCCACCTGCCCACACCGACCAACATGCATCATCTACACTAGTCCCACCTGCCCACATCGGCCAACATGCCCCATCTACACTAGTCCCACCTGCCCACACCGACCAACATGCCCCATCTACACTAGTCCCACCTGCCCACACCGGCCAACATGCCCCATCTACACTAGTCCCACCTACTCACACCGACCAACATGCCCCATCTACACTAGTCCCACCTGCCCACACCGGCCAACATGCCCCATCTACACTAGTCCCACCTGCCCGTGTTTTGCCCATATCCCTCCAAACCCGTCCTATCCATGTACCTGTCCAACTGTTTCTTAAACATTGGGATAGTGCCAGCCTCCTCCGGCAGCTCGTTCCATACACCCACCACCCTCTGTGTGGAAAAGTTGCCCCTCAGATTCCTATTAAATCTTTCCCCCTTCACCTTGAACCCATGTCCTCTGGTCCGTAATTCCCCTACTCTGGGCAAGAGACTCTGTGCGTCTACCCGATCTATTCCCCTGGTGACTTTATACATGATTTCATATATTGTAAATATTGACAGCGATCCCAGCACCGAGCCTAGCGGTACCCCACTAGTCACTGCCTGCCATTCTGACAAGGACCCGTTTATTCCTACTCTTTGTTTCCTGTCTGCCAACCAATTCTTTATCCATGTCAATACCCTACCCCCAATACCAAGTGCTCTAATTTTGCACACTAATCTCTTGTGTGGGACCTTATCAAAGGCTTTCTGAAAGTCCATCTACACCATACAAACAAACAAACAAACATAGAAACAATAGACAATAGGTGCAGGAGGAGGCCATTCGGCCCTTCGAGCCGTCACCGCCATTCAATGTGATCATGGCTGATCATTCTCAATCAGTACCCCGTTCCTGCCTCTCCCCATACCCCCTGACTCCGCTATCCTTAAGCGCTCTATCCAGCTCTCTCTTGAATGCATCCAGTGAATCGGCCTCCACTGCCCTCTGTGGCAGAGAATCCCACACATTCACAACTCTCTGGGTGGAAAAAGGTTTCTTCTCACCTCAGTTTTAAACGGCCTCCCCTTTATTCTTAGACTGTGTGTGTGTGGCCCCTGGCTCTGGACTCCCCCAACATTGGGAACATGTTTCCTGCATCTAGCTGGTCCAGTCCTTTTATAATTTTACACGTCTCTATAAGATCCCCCTCTCATCCTTCTAAACTCCAGTGAATACAAGCCCCAGTCTTTCCAATCTTTCCTCGTACGACAGTCCCGCCATCCCGGGGATTAACCTGGTGAACCTACGCTGCACTGCCTCAATAGCAAGGACGTCCTTCCTCAAATTAGGAGACCAAAACTGCGCACAGTACTCCAGGTGCGGTCTCACCAGGGCCCTGTACAACTGCAGAAGGACCTCTTTGCTCCTGTACTCAAATCCTCTCGTTATGCAGGCCAACATTCCTTTAGTTGGATGGTGTCTGGTTTGTGTGTGTGTGATGGTCTGGACTACATCCACAACTCCCTGCGATTCCTTACAGACTACTTATTGGTTTAGTTTGAAGGTAGACACAAAGTGCTGGAGTAACTCAGCGGGTCGGGCAGCATCTCTGTGGAGAACGTGGACAGGTACAAAGTGCTGGAGTAACTCAGCGGGTCGGGCAGCATCTCTGTGGAGAACGTGGACAGGTACAAAGTGCTGGAGTAACTCAGCGGGTCAGGCAGCATCTCTGTGGAGAACGTGGACAGGTACAAAGTGCTGGAATAACTCAGCGGGTCGGGCAGCATCTCTGGAGAGAAGGAACGGGTGACGTTTTAAAGGACGTCCCTTTAGGAAGGAGATGAGGAGTAATTTCTTTAGCCAGAGGGCGGTGAATCTGTGGGATTCTTTGCCACAGAGGGCAGGTGGAGGCCGCAAGTCAGTGGATGTTTTTAAGGTGGTGATAGACGTATTCTTGATTCTGTGGCACGTTGGCTCAACGGGTCGAGCTGCTGCCTCACGGCGCCAGAGACCCGGGTTCCATCCCGACCGCGGGCGCTGTCTGTACGGAGTTTGTGCGCACGTTCTCTCTCCCCGTGACCTGCGTGGGTTTTCTCCAGGCGCTCCGGTTTCCTCCCACACTCCAAAGACGTGCGTGCGGGTTTGTAGGTTAATTAGCTTGGTGTAAATATAAAAATTGTCCCCAGTGTGTGTGTGCGTGTGTGCGTGTGTGCGTGTGCGTGTGCGTGTGTGCGTGTGTGCGTGTGTGTGTGTGTGTGTGTGTGTGTGTGTGTGTGTGTGTGTGGGACAGTGTTAGTGTGAGGGGATCGCTGGTCGGCACGGACTCGATGGGCCGAAGGGCCTGTTTCCGCGCTGTATCTCTAAACTAAACTGAACTAAATCTCTACCTCCACTAGACCACTACCTCCGTCTACACCTCACGCTGCCTCGGCAAGGCCAGCAGCCCAGACCGTCACGCACGCACGCACGCACAAACAAACCGCCGCTCCCCTCCCTCCCACCGCCCCCCCCCCCCCCCCCCCCCGTCTACACCTCACGCTGCCTCGGCAAGGCCAGCAGCAGAACCAAGGACCAGTCTCCCCCCCGGTCACCCCCTCTCCTCCCCTCTCCCATCGGGGCAAGAGGTACAGAAGTGTGGAGACGCACACCTCCAGATTCAGGGGCAGTTTCTTCCCGGCCGTTATCAGGCAACTGAACCGTCCTCTCCCCAACTAGAGAGCGGTCCCAACCTCCCGTCTGCCTCACTGGAGACCCTCGGACTGTCTGTAATCGGGCTTTAACTTGCGCGAGAGTGCAGGAGAGTCTTGGACCAGAGGGCACAGCCTCAGAATTAAAGGACGTTCCTTCAGGAAGGAGATGAGGAGGGATTTCTTTGGCCAGAGGGCGGTGAATCTGTGGGATTCTTTGCCACAGAGGGCGGTGGAGGCCACAAGTCAGTGGATGTTTTTAAGGCACAGAGACGGACAGATTCTCGATCAGTGCGGGTGTCAGGGGTTATGGGGATAAGGCAGGAGAATGGGGTTGGGAGGGAGAGATAGACCAGCCGTGATTGAATGGCGGAGTGGACTGGATGGGCCGAATGGCCTAATTCTGCTCCTATCACTAATGAACGTTCTCGTAAAAGATGACAGTTGTCTCAATCACTTCCAGTTTCCACTCAACTACCCTTGTGAGCAGGAACCTGCTTCAAACCACAAACTTCAGAGAAGAACAGCTGGACTTACAGTGAAAGTGCTTCGGAAACTTTAAACTTCCTTGGTACGAATGTTCAGTTAGGTTATGTTTGTTGTCATGAGTTTCACTTGTGTGTTCGCTAGTTCTGTGTTTAGTTCAGAGACACAGCGAGGAAACAGGCCCTTCGGCCCATCGAGTCCGTGCCGACCAACGATCGCCTGTTCACGCACAAAGGTATCGAGGACCAGAGGACACAGGTTCAAGGTGAAGGGGGATAGATTTAATGGGAATCTGAGGGGTAACTTTTCCACACAGAGGGTGGTGGGTGTATGGAACGAGCTGCCAGAGGAGGTAGGTGAGGCTGGGACTATCCCAACGTTTAAGAAACAGTCGGACAGGTGCATGGATAGGACGGGTTTGGAGGGATATGGGCCAAACGCGGGCAGGTGTTTAGTTTAGAGATACAGGCCCTTCGGCCCACCAAGTCCGTGCCGACCAGCGATCCCTGCACACCAATACTATCCCACAGACACACACACACACACACACGCACGCACACACACACACACACACGCACGCACGCACGCACACACACACACACACACACACACACACACACACACACACACGCACTCACACACACACACACACACACACTGGGGGACAATTTACAATCTTTACACCGAAGCCAATTAACCTACAAACCCGCACGCACGTCTTTGGAGTGTGGGAGGAAACCGGAGCGCCCGGAGAAAACCTACGCAGGTCATGGGGTGAGAACGTGCGCACAAACTCCGTACAGACAGCGCCCGCGGTCGGGATGGAACCCGGGTCTCTGGCGCCGTGAGGCAGCAGCTCGACCCGCTGCGCCACCGTGACCGCCCTGTACACATTAGGCAGCCAGTCTCCACACTTCTGTACCTCTTGCCCCGATGGGAGAGGGGAGGAGAGGGGGTGACCGGGGGGGGGCGAGACTGGTCCTTGGTTCTGCTGCTGGCCTTGCCGAGGCAGCGTGAGGTGTAGACGGGGGCGGTGGAAGGGAGGGGAGCGGCGGTTTGTTTGTGCGTGCGTGCGTGACGGTCTGGGCTGCTGGCCTTGCCGAGGCACCTCACCATTGTTGGTGCCTGGCCCTCTGAGTTGCTCCAGCACTTTGTACCTGTCCACGTTCTCCACAGAGATGCTGCCTGACCGGCTGAGTTGCTCCAGCACTTTGTACCTGTCCACGTTCTCCACAGAGATGCTGCCCGACCCGCTGAGTTACTCCAGCACTTTGTGCCTCTTTTTTTGTTGTAAATCAGCATCTGCAGTTACTTGTTTCGATTTCTGCTGAAACTTCCTTGAGTTGGCTGGGACTCTATTCCTTGGAACGCAGGAGGATGCAGAAAAGATTCACGAGGATGTTGCCAGGACTCGAGGGGCCTGAGCTACAGGGAGAGGTTGGGGCCAGGCTGGGACTCTATTCCTTGGAGCGCAGGAGGATGAGGGGCGATCTTATAGAGGTGTACAAAATCACGAGGGGAATAGATCGGAAAGACGCACAGAGTCTCTTGCCCAGAGTAGGGGAATCGAGGACCAGAGGACATGGGTTCAAGGTGAAGGGGGAAAGATTTAATGGGAATCTGAGGGGTAACTTTTCCACACAGAGGGTGGTGGGTGTATGGAACGAGCTGCCGGAGGAGGTAGTTGAGGCTGGGACTATCCCAACGTTTAAGAAACAGGTGGACAGGTACATGGATAGGACGGGTTTGGAGGGATATGGGCCAGGTGGGACTAGTGTAGATGGGGCATGTTGGCCGGTGTGGGCAGGTGGGACTAGTGTAGATGGGGCATGTTGGTCGGTGTGGGCAGGTGGGACTAGTGTAGATGGGGCATGTTGGCCGGTGTGGGCAGGTGGGACTTGTGTAGGTGGGGCATGTTGGGCGGTGTGGGCAGTTGGGACTAGTGTAGATGGGGCATGTTGGCCGGTGTGGGCAGGTGGGACTTGTGTAGGTGGGGCATGTTGGGCGGTGTGGGCAGGTGGGACTAGTGTAGATGGGGAATGTTGGCCGGTGTGGGCAGGTGGGACTAGTGTAGATGGGGCATGTTGGTCGGTGTAGGCAGGTGGGACTAGTGTAGATGGGGTATGTTGGCCGGTGTGGGCAGGTGGGACTAGTGTAGATGGGGCATGTTGGCCGGTGTGGGCAGGTGGGACTAGTGTAGATGGGGCATGTTGGTCGGTGTGGGCAGGTGGGACTAGTGTAGATGGGGCATGTTGGCCGGTGTGGGCAGGTGGGACTAGTGTAGATGGGGCATGTTGGTCGGTGTGGGCAAGTTGGGCCGAGGGGCCTGTTTCCACACTGTGTCACTCCAAGACCATGGCTCTGTGGCTCTGTGAGTTACTCCAGCGTTCTGTGTCTATCACTTATCTTCTGCAGGGAGGAAGTGCATTCACTGGTCCGTTGAGATAGGTTTCCTCCGAGATTCTCTGCTCTCAGAAGAAAGTTAAAAATGTTTTTGTTGACGAGCTTTTCGTAAGCCGTGATATTTCAGGACCATCGTCAGTCCCACGAGAGTTGGTGTGCATGGCCAATGTTGGGGGAGGCCATTCGGCCCTTCGAGCCTGTACGCACCGCCATTCATTGTGATCGTGGTTGATCATCCACAATCAGTAACCCGTGCCTGCCTTCTCCCCATATACCTTGATTCCACTAGCCCCTAGAGCTCTATCTAACTCTCTCTTAAACCCATCCAGTGAATTGGCCTCCACTGCCCTCTGTGGCAGAGAATCCCACACATTCACAACTCTCTGGGTGGAAAAAGGTTTCTTCTCACCTCAGTTTTAAACGGCCTCCCCTTTATTCTTAGACTGTGTGTGTGTGGCCCCTGGTTCTGGACTCCCCCAACATTGGGAACATGTTTCCTGAATCTAGCTTGTCCAGTCCTTTTATAATTTTATACGTCTCTATAAGATCCCCCTCTCATCCTTCTAAACTCCAGTGAATACAAGCCCCAGTCTTTCCAATTCTTCCTCGTACGACAGTCCCGCCATCCCGGGGATTAACCTGGTGAACCTACGCTGCACTGCCTCAATAGCAAGGATGTCCTTCCTCAAATTAGGAGACCAAAACTGCACACAGTACTCCAGGTGCGGTCTCACCAGGGCCCAGTACAACTGCAGAAGGACCTCTTTGCTCCTGTACGCAAAAGCTCAGTGGCTCTATAGAGGCAATCATTCCTGCCCTCCGTTTCCGTTCATTGTCCCGTGTACCGAGGTACAGTGAGAAGCTTTGTCGCTGCGTACTATCCAGTCAATGGAAAGACTGCACACGATTACAATCGAGCCGTCCACAGTGTACAGACACAGGGTAAAGGGGAATAACGTTCAGCGCCAGGCAAAGCCCGATTAAAGACAGTCCGAGGGTCTCCAGTGAGGCAGACGGGAGGTCGGGACCGCTCTCTAGTTGGGGAGAGGACGGTTCAGTTGCCTGATAACAGCCGGGAAGAAACTGCCCCTGAATCTGGAGGTGTGCGTCTCCACACTTCTGTACCTCTTGCCCCGATGGGAGAGGGGAGGAGAGGGGGTGACCGGGGGGGGGGCGAGACTGGTCCTTGGTTCTGCTGCTGGCCTTGCCGAGGCAGCGTG
>NC_135995.1:5156970-5161948 GCF_053455715.1 Rhinoraja longicauda
CCCCCTCTCATCCTTCTAAACTCCAGTGAATACAAGCCCCAGTCTTTCCAATCTTTCCTCGTGCGACAGTCCCGCCATCCCGGGGATTAACCTGGTGAACCTACGCTGCACTGCCTCAATAGCAAGGACGTCCTTCCTCAAATTGCAACTCTCTGGGTGGAAAAGTTTTTCTCACCTCAGTTTTAAATGGCCCACCCCTTATTCCTAAACTGTGGCCCCTTGTTCTGGACTCCCCCAACATTGAGGAACATGTTTCCTGCCTCTAACGCGTCCAATCCCTTAATAATCTTATATGTTTCAAAAAGATCCCCTCTCATCCTTTTAAATTCCAGTGTATACAAGCCTAGCCGCTCCAGTCTTTCCTCATACGACAGTCCCGCCATCCCGGGGATTAACCTGGTGAACCTACGCTGCACTGCCTCAATATGTCCTTCCTCAAATTTGGAGACCAAAACTGCACACAGTACTCCAGGTGCGGTCTCACTAGGGCCCTGTACAATTGCAGAAGGACCTCTTTGCTCCTGTACTCAAATCCTCTCGTTACAAAGGCCAACATGCCATTGGCTTTCTTCACTGCCTGCTGTACCTGCATGCTTCCTTTCAGTGAATGATGCACTAGGACACCCAGGTCTCGTTGTACTTCCCCATTTCCTAACTTGACACCATTCAGATAATAACCTGCCTTCCTGTTCTTACCACCAAAGTGGATAACCTCAAGCTAGATGCGGGAAAAATTTCCGAATGTTGCAGTTGTGGTCTCCAAATTTGAGGAAGGGCGTCCTTGCTATTGAGGCAGTGCAGCGTAGGTTCACCAGGTTAATCCCCGGGATGGCGGGACTGTCGTACGAGGAAAGATTGGAAAGACTGGGGGCTTGTATTCACTGGAGTTTAGAAGGATGAGAGGGGGGTCTTACAGAGAGACGTATAAAATTATAAAAAGGACTGGACATGCTGGATGCAGGAAAGATGTTCCCAATGTTGGGGGAGTCCAGAACCGGGGGCCACACACACACAGTCTAAGAATGGCGGGACTGTCGTATGTTGAAAGGCTGGAGCGATTGGGCTTGTATACACTGGAATTTAGAAGGATGAGGGGGGATCTTATTGAAACATATAAGATAATTAGGGGATTGGACACATTAGAGGCAAGAAACATGTTCCCAAAGTTGGGGGAGTCCAGAACAAGGGGCCACAGTTTAAGAATAAGGGGTAGACCATTTAGAACGGAGATGAGGAAGAACTTTTTCAGTCAGAGAGTGGTGAAGGTGTGGAATTCTCTGCCTCAGAAGGCAGTGGAGGCCAATTCGTTGGATGCTTTCAAGAGAGAGCTGGATAGAGCTCTTAAGGATAGCGGAGTGAGGGGGTATGGGGAGAAGGCAGGAACGGGGTACTGATTGAGAATGATCAGCCATGATCGCATTGGATGGCGGTGCGTACAGGCTCGAAGGGCTGAATGGCCTCCTCCTGCACCTATTGTCTATTGTCTATTGTGTGAATCTGTGGAATTCCACTAGCCCCTAGAGCTCTATCTAACTCTCTCTTAAATTCATCCAGTGAATTGGCCTCCGATTAAATTCATCCAGTGAATGTGTGGGATTCTCTGCCACAGAGGGCAGTGGAAGCCAATTCACTGGATGGGTTTAAGAGAGAGTTAGATAGAGCTCTAGGGGCTAGTGGGATCAAGGGATATGGGGAGAAGGCAGGCACGGGTTACTGATTGTGGACGGTCAGCCGCGGTCATGATGAATGGCGGCGTCTACTGTCTCTCTCCCTGCAGGTGTGGTGGCCGATCCTTGGGAGGTGAGGGCGCCGAGGAATGTAATGGCCGCCGTGGGAACCTGCGTAAGGATTCCCTGCTACTTCTCCCGTCCCTTCGGGTCTCAGCTGAAAACCGTGCAGTGGCTGAAGGGCGACCAGACGCAGGGCACCCTCGTTGTCAGCTCCGATCAAGACGCTGACCCGCTCCGCCGTCCGAGTGCGGAGATCCCAAAACAATGGCAGAGAGACAAGGACTGCACCCTGACAATCGACAGCCTGACCAAGCGGGATGAGGGATGGTACTACTTCCGAATGGAGAACAATCAGGGAGAGATATATTCCGGGCCGGACGGGGTTCTGCTGAACGTATCCGGTAAGACGTTCGCACAAAGTGCTGGAGTAACTCAGCGGGTCGGGCAGCATCTCTGTGGAGAACGTGGACAGGTACAAAGTGCTAGAGTAACTCAGCGGGTCGGGCAGCATCTCTGTGGAGAATGTGGACAGGTACAAAGTGCTGGAGTAACTCAGCGGGTCAGGCAGCATCTCTGGAGAAACAGATTTGGTGTTGACAACATCTTTCCTGTAACGCGGTGCCCAAAACTGAACACAATATTCTAAATGCGGTCTCACCAACGTCTTGTACAACTAAAACGTGACCTCCCAACTTCTACGCTCAATACTCTGACTGATGTTGGCCAATGTGCCAAAAGCCTTCTTGACCGCCCTATCTACCTCTGAAATCACTTTCAGGGACTGTGTACCTGCGCTCCTAGATCCCTCTGCTCTATAACACTACCCAGTGTCCTACCATTCACCCACCTGGCCAATCGATCCAGATCCTGCTACAATCTTTCACAACCATCCTGACTATCTGCAAAACCACCTACATTTGTGATATTTTCATCTTGATATTCGTGAGTGATTCCCAATGTCCCTCTCCCTGCGTCTGACCCACACCAGAATTATTCACCGGAGTTTAGAAGGATGAGAGGGGGATCTTATTGAAACGTATAAAATTATAAAAGGACTGGACAAGCTAGATGCAGGAAACATGTTCCCAATGTTGGGGGAGGCCATTCGGCCCTTCGAGCCTGTACGCACCGCCATTCACTGTGATCGCGGCTGATCGTCCGCAATCAGTAACCCGTGCCTGCCTTCTCCCCATATCCCTTGATTCCACTAGCCCCTAGAGATCTATCTAACTCTCTCTTAAGTCCATCCAGTGAATCGGCCTCCTCTGCCCTCTGTGGCAGAGAATCCCACAAATTCACATCTGTCTGGGTGGGAAAAGTTTTCTTCGCACCTCAGTTTAAACGGCCTCCCCTTTATTCTTAGACTGTGTGTGTGTGGCCCCTGGTTCTGGACTCCCCCAACATTGGGAACATGTTCCCTGCATCTAGCTTGTCCAGTCCTTTTATAATTGTATACGTTTCTAAAGATCCCCCTCTCATCCTCCAGTGAATCTATTATATTGCTAAAACACTCATCTTGTCTGTCTGTTTGTTTGTTTGTCCATTAGTTTGTTTGTACGTACCCGAAATACAGCCAAAACGGCAACAATTTTAGGCCCACCTTACCGACACTGGCCATGGTTGTTACAGTTATTCACTTTTCAAACTTTAAAAAAATCACTTTTCAAACTTTAAAAAATCACTTTTTAAACTTTAATGAATCCCTTTTCCACTTCCCCTGGCTGCCAGTCATTTAAAGTTAGCATGCGGTCACTTAAAGTTAGCACAAAGGGGAGGCCGTTTAAAACTGAGGTGAGAAGTAACATTTTCACCCAGAGAATTTGTTGTGAATGTGTGGGATTCTCTGCCACAGAGGGCAGTGGAGGCCGATTCACTGGGTGGATTTAAGAGAGAGTTAGATAGAGCTCTAGGGGCTAGTGGAATCAAGGGATATGGGGAGAAGGCAGGCACGGGTTACTGATTGTGGACGATCAGCCGTGATCACAATGAATGGCGGTGCGTACAGGCTCGAAGGGCCGAATGGCCTCCTCCTGCACCTATTTTTTATGTTTCTATGTTCCCATGTTTGCCCCACCATTTTTGACATCAAATAGTCTGCTCGTAATGTGTTGAAGGCTGATGGAAAATCTAGAAAAGAGGGCTCTTGCTGGGGTGTGAGGTTTGTCCAAATGTTTATAGATGATATGGATCAGAGTGGAAACAGGGTATTACATATGGGTTGGGGTAGGGTGGGAGCAAAGATACTAGAGGAGCAAGATGGACCACTCGACCCTAAAAACCCAAAGGTACTAGAGGAGCAAGATAGACCACTCGACCCTAAAAACCCAAAGGTACTAGAGGAGCAAGATAGACCACTCGACCCTAAAAACCCAAAGGTACTAGAGGAGCAAGATAGACCACTCGACCTTAAAAACCAAAGATACTAGAGGAGCAAGATAGACCACTCGACCCTAAAAACCCAAAGGTACTAGAGGAGCAAGATAGACCACTCGACCCCAAAAACCCAAAGGTACTAGAGGAGCAAGATAGACCACTCGACCATTCAGAACGGAGATGAGGAAAAACTTTTTCAGTCAGAGAGTTGTAAATCTTTGGAATTCTCTGCCTCAGAAGGCAGTGGAGGCCAATTCTCTGAATGCATTCAAGAGAGAGAGCTAGATAGAGCTCTTCAGGATAGCGAGTCAGGGGGTATGGGGAGAAGGCAGAACGGGGTACTGATTGAGAATGATCAGCCATGATCACATTGAATGGTGGTGCTGGCTCGAAGGGCCGAATGGCCTCCTCCTGCACCTATTGTCTATTGTCTATTGTCTATTGACTAGTATGTTGAAAGACTGGAGCGACTAGGCTTGTATACACTGGAATTTAGAAGGATGAGAGGGGATCTTATCGAAACATATAAGATTATTAAGGGGTTGGACACGTTAGAGGCAGGAAACAATGTTGGGGGAGTCCAGAACCAGGGGCCACTGTTTAAGAATAAGGGGTAAGCCATTCAGAACAGAGATGAGGAAAAACATTTTCAGTCAGAGAGTTGTAAATCTTTGGAATTCTCTGCCTCAGAAGGCAGTGGAGGCCAATTCTCTGAATGCATTCAAGAGAGAGCTAGATAGAGCTCTTCAGGATAGTGGAGTCAGGAGTATGGGGAGAGGGCAGGAACGGGTACTGATTGAGGGTGATCAGCCATGATCACAGTGAATGGCGGTGCGTACTGGCTCGAAGGGCCGAATGGCCTCCTCCTGCATCTG
>NC_135995.1:5172448-5190517 GCF_053455715.1 Rhinoraja longicauda
GACGATGGTCCTGAAATATCACGGCTTACGAAAAGCTCGTCAACAAAAACATTTTTAACTTTCTTCTGAGAGCAGAGAATCTCGGAGGAAACCTATCTCAACGGACCAGTGAATGCACTTCCTCCCTGCAGAAGATAAGTGATAGACACAGAACGCTGGGGTAACTCACAGAGCCACAGAGCCATGGTCTTGGAGTGACACAGTGTGGAAACAGGCCCCTCGGCCCAACTTGCCCACACCGACCAACATGCCCCATCTACACTAGTCCCACCTGCCCACACCGGCCAACATGCCCCATCTACACTAGTCCCACCTGCCCACACCGGCCAACATGCCCCATCTACACTAGTCCCACCTGCCCACACCGGCCAACATGCCCCATCTACACTAGTCCCACCTGCCCACACCGGCCAACATTCCCCATCTACACTAGTCCCACCTGCCCACACCGCCCAACATGCCCCACCTACACAAGTCCCACCTGCCCACACCGGCCAACATGCCCCATCTACACTAGTCCCAACTGCCCACACCGCCCAACATGCCCCACCTACACAAGTCCCACCTGCCCACACCGGCCAACATGCCCCATCTACACTAGTCCCACCTGCCCACACCGACCAACATGCCCCATCTACACTAGTCCCACCTGCCCACACCGGCCAACATGCCCCATCTACACTAGTCCCACCTGCCCACACCAGCCAACATGCCCCATCTACACTAGTCCCACCTGCCCACACCGGCCAACATGCCCCATCTACACTAGTCCCACCTGCCCGCGTTTGGCCCATATCCCTCCAAACCCGTCCTATCCATGTACCTGTCCACCTGTTTCTTAAACGTTGGGATAGTCCCAGCCTCAACTACCTCCTCCGGCAGCTCGTTCCATACACCCACCACCCTCTGTGTGGAAAAGTTACCCCTCAGATTCCCATTAAATCTTTCCCCTTCACCTTGAACCCGTGTCCTCTGGTCCTCGATTCCCCTACTCTGGGCAAGAGACTCTGTGCGTCTTTCCGATCTATTCCCCTCGTGATTTTGTACACCTCTATAAGATCGCCCCTCATCCTCCTGCGCTCCAAGGAATAGAGTCCCAGCCTGGCCCCAACCTCTCCCTGTAGCTCAGGCCCCTCGAGTCCTGGCAACATCCTCGTGAATCTTTTCTGCATCCTCCTGCGTTCCAAGGAATAGAGTCCCAGCCAACTCAAGGAAGTTTCAGCAGAAATCGAAACAAGTAACTGCAGATGCTGATTTACAACAAA
The DNA here is from genome assembly GCF_053455715.1 of Rhinoraja longicauda. NCBI lineage: Eukaryota > Metazoa > Chordata > Chondrichthyes > Rajiformes > Arhynchobatidae > Rhinoraja > Rhinoraja longicauda. The sequence continues at coordinate 5,173,714 of NC_135995.1, forward strand.
AAAAGAGGCACAAAGTGCTGGAGTAACTCAGCGGGTCGGGCAGTATCTCTGTGGAGAACGTGGACAGGTACAAAGTGCTGGAGTAACTCAGCGGGTCGGGCAGTATCTCTGTGGAGAACGTGGACAGGTACAAAGTGCTGGAGTAACTCAGCGGGTCAGGCAGCATCTCTGTGGAGAACGTGGACAGGTACAAAGTGCTGGAGCAACTCAGAGGGCCAGGCACCAACAATGGTGAGGTGCCTCGGCAAGGCCAGCAGCCCAGACCGTCACGCACGCACGCACAAACAAACCGCCGCTCCCCTCCCTTCCACCGCCCCCGTCTACACCTCACGCTGCCTCGGCAAGGCCAGCAGCAGAACCAAGGACCAGTCTCGCCCCCCCCCCGGTCACCCCCTCTCCTCCCCTCTCCCATCGGGGCAAGAGGCACAGAAGTGTGGAGACGCACACGTCCAGATTCAGGGGCAGTTTCTTCCCGGCTGCCTAATGTGTACAGGGCGGTCACGGTGGCGCAGCGGGTCGAGCTGCTGCCTCACGGCGCCAGAGACCCGGGTTCCATCCCGACCGCGGGCGCTGTCTGTACGGAGTTTGTGCGCACGTTCTCACCCCATGACCTGCGTAGGTTTTCTCCGGGCGCTCCGGTTTCCTCCCACACTCCAAAGACGTGCGTGCGGGTTTGTAGGTTAATTGGTTTCGGTGTAAAGATTGTAAATTGTCCCCCAGTGTGTGTGTGTGTGTGTGTGTGTGTGTGTGTGTGTGTGTGTGTGTGTGTGGGACAGTGTTAGTGTGAGGGGATCGCTGGTCGGCACGGACTTGGTGGGCCGAAGGGCCTGTATCTCTAAACTAAACACCTGCCCGCGTTTGGCCCATATCCCTCCAAACCCGTCCTATCCATGCACCTGTCCGACTGTTTCTTAAACGTTGGGATAGTCCCAGCCTCACCTACCTCCTCTGGCAGCTCGTTCCATACACCCACCACCCTCTGTGTGGAAAAGTTACCCCTCAGATTCCCATTAAATCTATCCCCCTTCACCTTGAACCTGTGTCCTCTGGTCCTCGATACCTTTGTGCGTGAACAGGCGATCGTTGGTCGGCACGGACTCGATGGGCCGATGGGCCTGTTTCCTCGCTGTGTCTCTGAACTAAACACAGAACTAGCGAACACACGAGTGAAACTCATGACAACAAACATAACCTAACTGAACATTCGTACCAAGGAAGTTTAAAGTTTCCGAAGCACTTTCACTGTAAGTCCAGCTGTTCTTCTCTGAAGTTTGTGGTTTGAAGCAGGTTCCTGCTCACAAGGGTAGTTGAGTGGAAACTGGAAGTGATTGAGACAACTGTCATCTTTTATGAGAACGTTCATTAGTGATAGGAGCAGAATTAGGCCATTCGGCCCATCCAGTCCACTCCGCCATTCGATCACGGCTGGTCTATCTCTCCCTCCCAACCCCATTCTCCTGCCTTCTCCCCATAACCCCTGACACCCGCACTGATCGAGAATCTGTCCGTCTCTGTGCCTTAAAAACATCCACTGACTTGCGGCCTCCACCGCCCTCTGTGGCAGAGAATCCCACAGATTCACCGCCCTCTGGCGAAAGAAATCCCTCCTCATCTCCTTCCTAAAGGAACGTCCTTTAATTCTGAGGCTGTGCCCTCTGGTCCAAGACTCTCCTGCACTCTCGCGCAAATTAAAGCCCGATTACAGACAGTCTGAGGGTCTCCAGTGAGGCAGACGGGAGGTCGGGACCGCTCTCTAGTTGGGGAGAGGACGGTTCAGTTGCCTGATAACAGCCGGGAAGAAACTGCCCCTGAATCTGGAGGTGTGCGTCTCCACACTTCTGTACCTCTTGCCCCGATGGGAGAGGGGAGGAGAGGGGGTGACCGGGGGGGGGGGGGAGATTGGTCCTTGGTTCTGCCGCTGGCCTTGCCGAGGCAGCGTGAGGTGTAGACGGGAAGGGGGCGGTGGGAGGGAGGGGAGCGGCGGTTTGTTTGTGCGTGCGTGCGTGCGTGACGGTCTGGGCTGCAGGCCTTGCCGAGGCAGCGTGAGGTGTAGACGGAGGTAGTGGTCTAGTGGAGGTAGAGATTTAGTTCAGTTTAGTTTAGAGATACAGCGCGGAAACAGGCCCTTCGGCCCACCGAGTCCGTGCCGACCAGCGATCCCCTCACACTAACACAGTCCCACACACACACACGCACAAACAAACACACACACACACACACACACACACACACACACACACACACACGCACACACGAACACACACACACACACACGCACACGCACACACGCACGCACACACGCACACACGCACACACGCACACACACACTGGGGACAATTTTTACATTTACACCAAGCTAATTAACCTACAAACCCGCACGCACGTCTTTGGAGTGTGGGAGGAAACCGGAGCGCCCGGAGAAAACCCACGCAGGTCACGGGGAGAGAGAACGTGCGCACAAACTCCGTACAGACAGCGCCCGCGGTCGGGATGGAACCCGGGTCTCTGGCGCCGTGAGGCAGCAGCTCGACCCGCTGAGCCAACGTGCCACAGAATCAAGAATACGTCTATCACCACCTTAAAAACATCCACTGACTTGCGGCCTCCACCTGCCCTCTGTGGCAAAGAATCCCACAGATTCACCGCCCTCTGGCGAAAGAAATTACTCCTCATCTCCTTCCTAAAGGGACGTCCTTTAAAACGTCACCCGTTCCTTCTCTCCAGAGATGCTGCCTGATCCGCTGAGTTACTCCAACACTTTGTGTATCTGTCCACGTTCTCCACAGAGATGCTGCCTGACCGGCTGAGTTACTCCGACACTTTGTACCTGTCCACGTTCTCCACACAGATGCTGCCCGACCGGCTGAGTTACTCCAACACTTTGTACCTGTCCACGTTCTCCACAGAGATGCTGCCCGACCCGCTGAGTTACTCCAGCACTTTGTGTCTACCTTCAAACTAAACCAATAAGTAGTCTGTAAGGAATCGCAGGGAGTTGTGGATGTAGTCCAGACCATCACACACACACAAACCAGACACCATCCAACTAAAGGAATGTTGGCCTTCATAACGAGAGGAGTTGAGTACAGGAGCAAAGAGGTCCTTCTGCAGTTGTACAGGGCCCTGGTGAGACCGCACCTGGAGTACTGTGTGCAGTTTTGGTCTCCGAATTTGAGGAAGGACGTCCTTGTTATTGAGGCAGTGCAGCGTAGGTTCACCAGGTTAATCCCCGGGATGGCGGGAGTGTCGTACGAGGAAAGATTGGAAAGACTGGGGCTTGTGTTCACTGGAGTTTAGAAGGATGAGAGGGGATCTTATAGAGACGTATAAAATTATAAAAGGACTGGACAAGCTAGATGCAGAAAAAATGTTCCCAATGTTGGGGGAGTCCAGAACCAGGGGCCACACACACACAGTCTAAGAATAAAGGGGAGGCCGTTTAAAACTGAGGTGAGAAGCAACTTATTTCATCCAGACAGTTGTGAATGTGTGGGATTCTCTGCCACAGAGGGCAGTGGAGACCGATTCACTGGATGCATTCCAGAGAGAGCTGGATAGAGCTCTTAAGGATAGCGGAGTCAGGGGGTATGGGGAGAAGGCAGGAACGGGGTACTGATTGAGAATGATCAGCCGTGATCACATTGAATGGCGGTGCGTACAGGCTCGAAGGGCCAAATGGCCTCCTCCTGCACCTATTGTCTATTGTTTCTATGTTTGTTTGTTTGTTTGTATGGTGTAGATGGACTTTCAGAAAGCCTTTGATAAGGTCCCACACAAGAGATTAGTGTGCAAAATTAGAGCACTTGGTATTGGGGGTAGGGTATTGACATGGATAAAGAATTGGTTGGCAGACAGGAAACAAAGAGTAGGAATAAACGGGTCCTTGTCAGAATGGCAGGCAGTGACTAGTGGGGTACCGCTAGGCTCGGTGCTGGGATCGCTGTCAATATTTACAATATATGAAATCATGTATAAAGTCACGAGGGGAATAGATCGGGTAGACGCACAGAGTCTCTTGCCCAGAGTAGGGGAATTACGGACCAGAGGACATGGGTTCAAGGTGAAGGGGGAAAGATTTAATAGGAATCTGAGGGGCAACTTTTCACACAGAGGGTGGTGGGTGTATGGAACGAGCTGCCGGAGGAGGCTGGCACTATCCCAATGTTTAAGAAACAGTTGGACAGGTACATGGATAGGACGGGTTTGGAGGGATATGGGCAAAACGCGGGCAGGTGGGACTAGTGTAGATGGGGCATGTTGGCCGGTGTGGGCAGGTGGGACTAGTGTAGATGGGGCATGTTGGTCGGTGTGAGTAGGTGGGACTAGTGTAGATGGGGCATGTTGGCCGGTGTGGGCAGGTGGGACTAGTGTAGATGGGGCATGTTGGTCGGTGTGGGCAGGTGGGACTAGTGTAGATGGGGCATGTTGGCCGATGTGGGCAGGTGGGACTAGTGTAGATGATGCATGTTGGTCGGTGTGGGCAGGTGGGACTAGTGTAGATGGGGCATGTTGGCCGGTGTGGGCAGGTGGGACTAGTGTAGATGGGGCATGTTGGTCGGTGTGGGCAGGTGGGACTAGTGTAGATGGGGCATGTTGGCCGGTGTGAGTAGGTGGGACTAGTGTAGATGGGGCATGTTGGCCGGTGTGGGCAGGTGGGACTAGTGTAGATGGGGCATGTTGGTCGGTGTGGGCAGGTCGGACTAGTGTAGATGGGGCATGTTGGCCGGTGTGGGCAGGTGGGACTAGTGTAGATGGGGAATGTTGGCTGGTGTGGGCAGGTGGGACTAATGTAGATGGGGCATGTTGGCCGGTGTGGGCAGGTGGGACTAGTGTAGATGGAGCATGTTGGCCGGTGTGGGCAGGTGGGACTAGTGTAGATGGGGCATGTTGGCCGATGTGGGCAGGTGGGACTAGTGTAGATGATGCATGTTGGTCGGTGTGGGCAGGTGGGACTAGTGTAGATGGGGCATGTTGGCCGGTGTGGGCAGGTGGGACTAGTGTAGATGGGGCATGTTGGCCGGTGTGGGCAGGTGGGACTAGTGTAGATGGGGCATGTTGGTCGGTGTGGGCAGGTGGGACTAGTGTAGATGGGGCATGTTGGCCGGTGTGGACAGGTGGGACTGGTGTAGATGGGGCATGTTGGCCGGTGTGGGCAGGTGGGACTGGTGTAGATGGGGCTTGTTGGTCGGTGTGGGCAGGTGGGACTAGTGTAGATGGCGCATGTTGGCCGGTGTGGGCAGGTGGGACTGGTGTAGATGGGGCATGTTGGCCGGTGTGGGCAGGTGGGACTAGTGTAGATGGGGCATGTTGGCCGGTGTGGGCAGGTGGGACTAGTGTAGATGGGGCATGTTGGTCGGTGTGGGCAGGTTGGACTAGTGTAGATGGGGCATGTTGGCCGGTGTGGGCAGGTGGGACTAGAGTAGATGGGGCATGTTGGCCGGTGTGGGCAGGTGGGACTAGTGTAGATGGGGCATGTTGGCCGGTGTGGGCAGGTGGGACTGGTGTAGATGGGGCACGTTATCCGGTGTGGGCAGGTGGGACTGGTGTAGATGGGGCATGTTGGCCGGTGTGGGCAGGTGGGACTGGTGTAGATGGGGCATGTTGGCCGGTGTGGGCAGGTGGGACTGGTGTAGATGGGGCATGTTGGCCGGTGTGGGCAGGTGGGACTGGTGTAGATGGGGCATGTTGGCCGGTGTGGGCAGGTGGGACTGGTGTAGATGGGGCATGTTGGCCGGTGTGGGCAGGTGGGACTGGTGTAGATGGGGCATGTTGGTCGGTGTGGGCAGGTGGGACTAGTGTAGATGGGGCATGTTGGTCAGTGTGGGCAGGTGGGACTAGTGTAGATGGGGCATGTTGGCCGGTGTGGGCAGGTGGGACTAGTGTAGATGGGGCATGTTGGTCGGTGTGGGCAGGTTGGACTAGTGTAGATGGGGCATGTTGGCCGGTGTGGGCAGGTGGGACTAGTGTAGATGGGGCATGTTGGCCGGTGTGGGCAGGTGGGACTACTGTAGATGGGGCATGTTGGCCGGTGTGGGCAGGTGGGACTGGTGTAGATGGGGCTTGTTGGCCGGTGTGGGCAGGTGGGACTGGTGTAGATGGGGCATGTTGGCCGGTGTGGGCAGGTGGGACTAGTGTAGATGGGGCATGTTGGTCGGTGTGGGCAGGTTGGACTAGTGTAGATGGGGCATGTTGGCCGGTGTGGGCAGGTGGGACTAGTGTAGATGGGGCATGTTGGCCGGTGTCGGCAGGTGGGACTACTGTAGATGGGGCATGTTGGCCGGTGTGGGCAGGTGGGACTGGTGTAGATGGGGCTTGTTGGCCGGTGTGGGCAGGTGGGACTGGTGTAGATGGGGCATGTTGGCCGGTGTGGGCAGGTGGGACCAGTGTAGATGGGGCATGTTGGCCGGTGTGGGCAGGTGGGACTAGTGTAGATGGGGCATGTTGGCCGATGTGGGCAGGTGGGACTAGTGTAGATGGTGCATGTTGGTCGGTGTGGGCAGGTGGGACTAGTGTAGATGGGGCATGTTGGCCGGTGTGGGCAGGTGGGTCTAGTGTAGATGGGGCATGTTGGCCGGTGTGGGCAGGTGGGACTAGTGTAGTTGGGGCATGTTGGCCGGTGTGGGCAGGTGGGACTAGTGTAGATGGGGCATGTTGGCCAGTGTGGGCAGGTGGGACTAGTGTAGATGGGGCATGTTGGCCGGTGTGGGCAGGTGGGACTAGTGTAGATGGGGCATGTTGGCCGGTGTGGGCAGGTGGGACTAGTGTAGATGGGGCATGTTGGCCTGTGTGGGCAGGTGGGACTAGTGTAGATGGGGCATGTTGGCCGGTGTGGGCAGTTGGGACTAGTGTAGATGGAGCATGTTGGCCGGTGTGGGCAGGTGGGACTAGTGTAGATGGGGCATGTTGGCCGGTGTGGGCAGGTGGGACTAGTGTAGATGGGGCATGTTGGCCGGTGTGGGCAGGTGGGACTAGTGTAGATGGGGCATGTTGGCCGGTGTGGGCAGGTGGGACTAGTGTAGATGGGGCATGTTGGTCGGTGTGGGCAGGTGGGACTAGTGTAGATGGGGCATGTTGGTCGGTGTGGGCAGGTGGGACTAGTGTAGATGGGGCATGTTGGCCGGTGTGGACAGGTGGGACTGGTGTAGATGGGGCATGTTGGCCGGTGTGGGCAGGTGGGACTGGTGTAGATGGGGCTTGTTGGTCGGTGTGGGCAGGTGGGACTAGTGTAGATGGCGCATGTTGGCCGATGTGGGCAGGTGGGACTGGTGTAGATGGGGCATGTTGGCCGGTGTGGGCAGGTGGGACTGGTGTAGATGGGGCATGTTGGCCGGTGTGGGCAGGTGGGACTGGTGTAGATGGGGCATGTTGGCCGGTGTGGGCAGTTGGGACTAGTGTAGATGGAGCATGTTGGCCGGTGTGGGCAGGTGGGACTAGTGTAGATGGGGCATGTTGGCCGGTGTGGGCAGGTGGGACTAGTGTAGATGGGGCATGTTGGCCGGTGTGGGCAGGTGGGACTAGTGTAGATGGGGCATGTTGGCCGGTGTGGGCAGGTGGGACCAGTGTAGATGGGGCATGTTGGCCGGTGTGGACAGGTGGGACTGGTGTAGATGGGGCATGTTGGCCGGTGTGGGCAGGTGGGACTGGTGTAGATGGGGCTTGTTGGTCGGTGTGGGCAGGTGGGACTAGTGTAGATGGCGCATGTTGGCCGGTGTGGGCAGGTGGGACTGGTGTAGATGGGGCATGTTGGCCGGTGTGGGCAGGTGGGACTAGTGTAGATGGGGCATGTTGGCCGGTGTGGGCAGGTGGGACCAGTGTAGATGGGGCATGTTGGCCGGTGTGGGCAGGTGGGACTAGGGTAGATGGGGCATGTTGGCCGGTGTGGGCAGGTGGGACTAGTGTAGATGGGGCATGTTGGCCGGTGTGGGCAGGTGGGACTAGTGTAGATGGGGCATGTTGGCCGGTGTGGGCAGGTGGACTAGTGTAGATGGGGCATGTTGGCCGGTGTGGGCAGGTGGGACTAGTGTAGATGGGGCATGTTGGCCGGTGTGGGCAGGTGGGACTAGTGTAGATGGGGCATGTTGGCCGGTGTGGGCAGGTGGGACTGGTGTAGATGGGGCTTGTTGGTCGGTGTGGGCAGGTGGGACTAGTGTAGATGGCGCATGTTGGTCGGTGTGGGCAGGTGGGACTGGTGTAGATGGGGCATGTTGGCCGGTGTGGGCAGGTGGGACTGGTGTAGATGGGGCTTGTTGGTCGGTGTGGGCAGGTGGGACTAGTGTAGATGGCGCATGTTGGCCGGTGTGGGCAGGTGGGACTGGTGTAGATGGGGCATGTTGGCCGGTGTGGGCAGGTGGGACTAGTGTAGATGGGGCATGTTGGCCGGTGTGGGCAGGTGGGACCAGTGTAGATGGGGCATGTTGGCCGGTGTGGGCAGGTGGGACTAGGGTAGATGGGGCATGTTGGCCGGTGTGGGCAGGTGGGACTAGTGTAGATGGGGCATGTTGGCCGGTGTGGGCAGGTGGGACTAGTGTAGATGGGGCATGTTGGCCGGTGTGGGCAGGTGGACTAGTGTAGATGGGGCATGTTGGCCGGTGTGGGCAGGTGGGACTAGTGTAGATGGGGCATGTTGGCCGGTGTGGGCAGGTGGGACTAGTGTAAATGGGGCATGTTGGCCGGTGTGGGCAGGTGGGACTGGTGTAGATGGGGCATGTTGGCCGGTGTGGGCAGGTGGGACTAGTGTAGATGGGGCATGTTGGCCGGTGTGGGCAGGTGGGACCAGTGTAGATGGGGCATGTTGGCCGGTGTGGGCAGGTGGGACTAGGGTAGATGGGGCATGTTGGTCGGTGTGTGCAGGTGGGACTAGTGTAGATGGGGCATGTTGGCCGGTGTGGGCAGATGGGACTAGTGTAGATGGGGCATGTTGGCCGGTGTGGGCAGGTGGGATTAGTGTAGATGGGGCATGTTGGCCGGTGTGGGCAGGTGGGACCAGTGTAGATGGGGCATGTTGGCCGGTGTGGGCAGGTGGGACTAGTGTAGATGGGGCATGTTGGCCGGTGTGGGCAGGTGGGACTAGTGTAGATGGGGCATGTTGGCCGGTGTGGGCAGGTGGGACTAGTGTAGATGGGGCATGTTGGCCGGTGTGGACAGGTGGGACTGGTGTAGATGGGGCATGTTGGCCGGTGTGGGCAGGTGGGACTGGTGTAGATGGGGCTTGTTGGTCGGTGTGGGCAGGTGGGACTAGTGTAGATGGCGCATGTTGGCCGGTGTGGGCAGGTGGGACTGGTGTAGATGGGGCATGTTGGCCGGTGTGGGCAGGTGGGACTAGTGTAGATGGGGCATGTTGGCCGGTGTGGGCAGGTGGGACCAGTGTAGATGGGGCATGTTGGCCGGTGTGGGCAGGTGGGACTAGGGTAGATGGGGCATGTTGGCCGGTGTGGGCAGGTGGGACTAGTGTAGATGGGGCATGTTGGCCGGTGTGGGCAGGTGGGACTAGTGTAGATGGGGCATGTTGGCCGGTGTGGGCAGGTGGACTAGTGTAGATGGGGCATGTTGGCCGGTGTGGGCAGGTGGGACTAGTGTAGATGGGGCATGTTGGCCGGTGTGGGCAGGTGGGACTAGTGTAGATGGGGCATGTTGGCCGGTGTGGGCAGGTGGGACTGGTGTAGATGGGGCTTGTTGGTCGGTGTGGGCAGGTGGGACTAGTGTAGATGGCGCATGTTGGTCGGTGTGGGCAGGTGGGACTGGTGTAGATGGGGCATGTTGGCCGGTGTGGGCAGGTGGGACTGGTGTAGATGGGGCTTGTTGGTCGGTGTGGGCAGGTGGGACTAGTGTAGATGGCGCATGTTGGCCGGTGTGGGCAGGTGGGACTGGTGTAGATGGGGCATGTTGGCCGGTGTGGGCAGGTGGGACTAGTGTAGATGGGGCATGTTGGCCGGTGTGGGCAGGTGGGACCAGTGTAGATGGGGCATGTTGGCCGGTGTGGGCAGGTGGGACTAGGGTAGATGGGGCATGTTGGCCGGTGTGGGCAGGTGGGACTAGTGTAGATGGGGCATGTTGGCCGGTGTGGGCAGGTGGGACTAGTGTAGATGGGGCATGTTGGCCGGTGTGGGCAGGTGGACTAGTGTAGATGGGGCATGTTGGCCGGTGTGGGCAGGTGGGACTAGTGTAGATGGGGCATGTTGGCCGGTGTGGGCAGGTGGGACTAGTGTAAATGGGGCATGTTGGCCGGTGTGGGCAGGTGGGACTGGTGTAGATGGGGCATGCTGGCCGGTGTGGGCAGGTGGGACTAGTGTAGATGGGGCATGTTGGCCGGTGTGGGCAGGTGGGACCAGTGTAGATGGGGCATGTTGGCCGGTGTGGGCAGGTGGGACTAGGGTAGATGGGGCATGTTGGTCGGTGTGTGCAGGTGGGACTAGTGTAGATGGGGCTTGTTGGTCGGTGTGGGCAGGTGGGACTAGTGTAGATGGGGCATGTTGGCCGGTGTGGGCAGGTGGGACTAGTGTAGATGGGGCATGTTGGCCGGTGTGGGCAGGTGGGACTAGTGAAGATGGGGCATGTTGGCCGGTGTGGGCAGGTGGGACTAGTGTAGATGGGGCATGTTGGCCGGTGTGGGCAGGTGGGCTAGTGTAGATGGGGCATGTTGGCCGGTGTGGGCAGGTGGGACTAGTGTAGATGGGGCATGTTGGCCGGTGTGGGCAGGTGGGACTAGTGTAGATGGGGCATGTTGGCCGGTGTGGGCAGGTGGGACTAGTGTAGATGGGGCATGTTGGCCGGTGTGGGCAGGTGGGATTAGTGTAGATGGGGCATGTTGGCCGGTGTGGGCAGGTGGGACCAGTGTAGATGGGGCATGTTGGCCGGTGTGGGCAGGTGGGACTAGTGTAGATGGGGCATGTTGGTCGGTGTGTGCAGGTGGGACTAGTGTAGATGGGGCTTGTTGGCCGGTGTGGGCAGGTGGGACTAGTGTAGATGGGGCATGTTGGCCGGTGTGGGCAGGTGGGACTAGTGTAGATGGGGCATGTTGGCCGGTGTGGGCAGGTGGGACTAGTGTAGATGGGGCATGTTGGCCGGTGTGGGCAGGTGGGACTAGTGTAGATGGGGCATGTTGGCCGGTGTGGGCAGGTGGGACTGGTGTAGATGGGGCATGTTGGCCGGTGTGGGCAGGTGGGACTAGTGTAGATGGGGCATGTTGGCCGGTGTGGGCAGGTGGGACTAGTGTAGATGGGGCATGTTGGCCAGTGTGGGCAGGTGGACTAGTGTAGATGGGGCATGTTGGCCGGTGTGGGCAGGTGGGACTAGTGTAGATGGGGCATGTTGGCCGGTGTGGGCAGGTGAGACTAGTGTAGATGGGGCATGTTGGTCGGTGTGGGCAGGTGGGACTAGTGTAGATGGGGCATGTTGGCCGGTGTGGGCAGGTGGGACTAGTGTAGATGGGGCATGTTGGCCGGTGTGGGCAGGTGGGACTAGTGTAGATGGGGCATGTTGGCCGGTGTGGGCAGGTGGGACTAGTGTAGATGGGGCATGTTGGCCGGTGTGGGCAGGTGGGACTAGTGTAGATGGGGCATGTTGGCCGGTGTGGGCAGGTGGGACCAGTGTAGATGGGGCATGTTGGCCGGTGTGGGCAGGTGGGACTAGTGTAGATGGGGCATGTTGGTCGGTGTGTGCAGGTGGGACTAGTGTAGATGGGGCTTGTTGGCCGGTGTGGGCAGGTGGGACTAGTGTAGATGGGGCATGTTGGCCGGTGTGGGCAGGTGGGACTAGTGTAGATGGGGCATGTTGGCCGGTGTGGGCAGGTGGGACTAGTGTAGATGGGGCATGTTGGCCGGTGTGGGCAGGTGGGACTAGTGTAGATGGGGCATGTTGGCCGGTGTGGGCAGGTGGGACTGGTGTAGATGGGACATGTTGGCCGGTGTGGGCAGGTGGGACTAGTGTAGATGGGGCATGTTGGCCGGTGTGGGCAGGTGGGACTAGTGTAGATGGGGCATGTTGGCCAGTGTGGGCAGGTGGACTAGTGTAGATGGGGCATGTTGGCCGGTGTGGGCAGGTGGGACTAGTGTAGATGGGGCATGTTGGCCGGTGTGGGCAGGTGAGACTAGTGTAGATGGGGCATGTTGGTCGGTGTGGGCAGGTGGGACTAGTGTAGATGGGGCATGTTGGCCGGTGTGGGCAGGTGGACTAGTGTAGATGGGGCATGTTGGCCGGTGTGGGCAGGTGGGACTAGTGTAGATGGGGCATGTTGGCCGGTGTGGGCAGGTGGGACTAGTGTAGCTGGGGCATGTTGGCCGGTGTGGGCAGGTGAGACTAGTGTAGCTGGGGCATGTTGGCCGGTGTGGGCAGGTGAGACTAGTGTAGATGGGGCATGTTGGCCGGTGTGGGTAAGTTGGGCCTGTTTCCGCACTGTGTCACTATGACTCTATATTGAGGATTTAAACGAGGGAATTAAATGTAACATCTCTAAGTTTGTGGATGACACAAAGCTGGGTGGCAGTGTGAGCTGTGAGGAGGATGCTATGAGGTTGCAGGGTGACTTGGACAGGTTGTGTGAGTGGGCGGATGCATGGCAGATGCAGTTTAATGTGGATAAGTGTGAGGTTAACAACTTTGATGGCAAAAACAGGAAGGGAGGTGCAACGAGACCTGGGTGTCCTAGTGCATCAGTCACTGAAAGTAAGCATGCAGGTACAGCAGGCAGTGAAGAAAGCCAATGGCATGTTGGCCTTCATAGTGAGAGGATTCGAGTACAGGAGCAAGGAGGTCCTACTGCAGTAGTACGGGGCCCTAGTGAGACCGCACCTGGAGTACTGTGTGCAGTTGTACGGGGCCCTAGTGAGACTACACCTGGAGTACTGTGTGCAGTTTTGGTCTCCTAATTTGAGGAAGGACGTCCTTGCTATTGAGGGAGTGCAGCGTAGGTTCACCAGGTTAGTCCCTGGTGCTGGATTGAAGGACCGAACGGCCTCCTCCTGCACCTATTTTCTACGTTTCTATGACTGTATCTCCAGATGGTATATCAGAGAAGGCACAAAGTTCTGGAGTAATAAATATTGAGTATAGAAGTTGGGAGGTCACGTTGCAGTTGTACAAGACGTTGGTGAGGCCGCATTTGGAGTATGGCGTTCAGTTCTGGGCACCGCGTTACGGGAAAGATGTCGTCGAGCTGGAAAGGGCGCAGAGAAGATTCACGAGGATGTTGCCAGGACTCGAGGGGCCTGAGCTACAGGGAGAGGTTGGGGCCAGGCTGGGACTCTGTTCCTTGGAGCGCAGGAGGATGAGGGGCGATCTTATAGAGGTGTACAAAATCACGAAGGGAATAGATCGGGTAGATGCACAGAGTCTCTTGCCCAGAGTAGGGGAATCGAGGACCAGAGGACATGGGTTCAAGGTGTAGAGGGGAAGATTTAATGGGAACTTGTGGGGTAATAGACAATAGACAAGACATTAGGTGCAGGAATAGGCCATTCGGCCCTTCGAGCCAGCGCCACCATTCAATGTGAGCATGGCTGATCATTCTCAATCAGTACCCCGTTCCTGCCTTCTCCCCATACCCCCTGACTCCGCTATCCTTAAGAGCTCTATCGAGCTCTCTCTTGAATGCATTCAGAGAATTGGCCTCCACTGCCTTCTGAGGCAGAGAATTCCACAGATTTACAACTCTCTGATTGAAAAAGTTTTTCCTCATCTCCGTTCTAAATGGCCTATGCCTGAGTCTTAAACTGTGGCCCTTGGTTCTGGACTCCCCCAACATTGGGAACATGTTTCCTGCCTCTAACGTGTCCAACCCCTTAATAATCTTATATGTTTCGATGAGATCCCCTCTCATCCTTCTAAATTCCAGTGTATACAAGCCTAGTCGCTCCAATCTTTCAACATACGACAGTCCCGCCTACGCTGCACGCCCTCAATAGCAATAATATCCTTCCTCAAATTTGGAGACCAAAACTGTGCACAGTACTCCAGGTGCGGTCTCACTAGGGCCCTATACAACTGCAGAAGGACCTCTTTGCTCCTATACTCAACTCCTCTTGTTATGAAGGCCAACATGCCATTGGCTTTCTTCACTGCCTGCTGTACCTGCATGCTTCCTTTCAGTGACTGATGCACTAGGACACCCAGATCTCTTTGTATGTCCCCTTTTCCTAACTTGTTGCGTGTTTGCGCGTGCGTGTTTTTGCGTGCGTGCGTGCGTGATGGGATGTGCAAAGGAAAATTCACTTCACAATCAATAGTTTCACAGTCGACACAGTTTTATAAATTGTAACTCTTACAGAAAGGCAAATATACAACAAATCTTGTTCGCAAAAGCACGAGGAATCAAAGAAAGTCTTTCTAAAACACGACAGTGACAAAGGTCTCGAAGAGGTTCCTGGCCTCTGTTCTATCGAAATGGAAACGGCCACGTTAGACAGAGGTCCACAAGTGATAGGAGCAGAATTAGGCCATTCGGCCCGTCGAGTCCACTCCGCCATTCAATCACGGCTGATCTATCTCTCCCTCCCAACCCCATTCTCCTGCCTTCTCCCCATAACCCCTGACACCCGCACTGATCGAGAATCTGTCCGTCTCTGTGACTTACAAACATCCACTGACTTGCGGCCTCAACAGCCCTATGTGGCAAAGAATTCACCACAGATTCACCACAGAGGATTGTGGGTGTATCAGTGTGTGTGTGGCCATTTAGCTTACTTTAGTTTCGTTTAGAGACACAGCGCGGAAACAGGCCCTTCGGCCCATCAAGTCCGCGCCGACCAGCGATCCCCACTCACTAACACTACCCACACACACACACACACACACACACACACACACACACACACACACACACACACACACACACACACACTAAGGACAATTTTTTTAAACATTTACCAAGCCAATTACGCCTTTGGAGTGTGGGAGGAAACCGAGGATCTCGGAGAAAACCCACGCAGGTCACGGGGAGAACGTGCAAACTCCGTACAGACAGCGCCCGCGGTCAGGATGGAACCCGGGTCTCCGGCGCTGCATTCGCTGTAAGGCGGCAACTCTACCGCCACGCCACCGTCACCGCTCTTGTGTTTGTGTGTATGTGTACTTGTTTAATTTCGTTTACTTTGGAGATACAGCGCAGAAACAGGCCCTTCGGCCCACCGAGCCCACGCCGACGAGCGATCCCCGCACACTAACGCTATCCCACACACACACATACACACACACGCAGACACACACACACACACACACACACACACACACACACACACGCACGCACACACACACACACACACACACACACACACACATACACACACACACACACACACAGATAGTTATTAATGAATATGATATAGTTGGGATTACGGAGACATGGCTCCAGGGTGACCAAGGCTGGGAGCTGAACATCCAGGGATATTCAATATTCAGGAGGGATAGACAGAAAGGAAAAGGAGGTGGGGTAGCGTTGCTGGTTAGAGAGGAGATTAACGCAATAGAAAGGAAGGACATGAGCTTGGAGGATGTGGAATCGATATGGGTAGAGCTGCAAAACTCTAAGGGCAGAAAACGCTAGTGGGAGTTGTGTACAGGCCACCTAACAGTAGTAGTAGAGTTGGGGATGGCATCAAACAGGAAATTAGAAATGCGTGCAACAAAGGTAAAACAGTTATAATGGGTGACTTCAATCTACATATAGATTGGGTGAATCAAATTGGCAGAGGTGCTGAGGAAGAGGATTTCTTGGAATGTATGCGGGATAGTTTTCTAAACCAACATGTAGAGGAACCAACGAGAGAGCAGGCTATTCTAGACTGGGTATTGAGTAATGAGGAAGGGTTAGTCAGCAGTCTTGATGTGCGTGGCCCCTTGGGCAAGAGTGACCATAATATGGTTGAGTTCCTCATTAGGATGGAGAGTGACTTAGTTAATTCAGAAACAACGGTTCTGAACTTAAAGAAAGGTAACTTTGAGGGCATGAGACGTGAATTGGCCAAGATAGACTGGCAATTGATTCTTAAAGGGTTGACGGTGGATATGCAATGGAAGGCATTTAAAGACCGCATGGATGAACTACAACAATTGTTCATCCCAGTTTGGCAAAAGAATAAATCAGGGAAGGTAGTGCATCTGTGGCTAACAAAGGAAATTAGGGATAGTATCAAAACAAAAGATGAAACGTACAAATTAGCAAGAAAAAGCAGCCTACCAGAGGACTGGGAGAAATTCAGAGTCCAGCAGAGGAGGACAAAGGGCTTAATTAGGAAAGGGAAAATATATTATGAGGGAAAACTGGCAGGGAACATAAAAACTGACTGCAAAAGCTTTTATAGATATGTGAAGAGAAAAAGATTAGTTAAAACAAATGTAGGTCCCTTGCAGTCAGAAACAGGTGAATTGATCATGGGGAACAAGGACATGGCAGACCAATTGAATAACTACTTTGGTTCTGTCTTCACTAGGGAAGACATAAATAATCTGCCGGAAATAGCAGGGGACTGGGGGTCTAACGAGATGGAGGAACTGAGGGAAATCCAGGTTAGTCGGGAAGTGGTGTTAGGTAAATTAAATGGATTAAAGGCAGATAAATCCCCAGGGCCAGATAGGCTGCATCCCAGAGTGCTTAAGGAAGTAGCCTCAGAAATAGTGGATGCATTAGTGATAATTTTTCAAAACTCTTTAGATTCTGGAGTAGTTCCTGAGGACTGGAGAGTAGCTAATGTAACCCCACTTTTTAAAAAGGGAGGGAGAGAGAAAACGGGGAATTATAGACCAGTTAGTCTAACATCGGTAGTGGGGAAAATGCTAGAGTCAGTTATTAAAGATGTGATAGCATCACATTTGG
>NC_135995.1:5191017-5236906 GCF_053455715.1 Rhinoraja longicauda
AGGGAGGGAGGGAGGGAGGGAGGGAGTGTGGGAGGGAGGGGGAGGGGGAGGGAGGGAAGGAGGGTGGGAGGGAGGGAGGGAGGGAGGGAGTGTGGGAGGGAGGAAGGGAGGGAGGGAGGGAGGGAGGGAGGGAGGGAGGGAGGGAGGGAGGGAGGGAGGGAGGGAGGGAGGGAGGGGCGGTGAGGAGGGAGGGAGGGAGGGAGGGAGGGAGTGTGGAAGGGAGGGGGAGGGGGAGGGGAGGGAAGGAGGGTGGGAGGGAGGGAGAGAGGGAGGGAGGTAGGGAGGAAAGGGGAGGGAGGAAGGGATGGAGGGAGGGAGGGAGGGAGGGAGGGAGGAGGGAGGGAGGGAGGGAGGGAGGGAGGGAGGGAGGGAGGGAGGGAGGGAGGGAGGGAGGGAGGGAGGGAGGAGGGAGGGAGGAGGGAGGGAGGGAGGAAGGGAGGGAGGGAGGGGCGGTGAGGAGGGAGGGAGGGAGGGAGGGAGGGAGGGAGGGAGGGAGGGAGGGAGGGAGGGATGGAGGGAGGGGGGGGAGGGAGGGGCTGGGAGGGGGGAGGGAGGGAGGGAGGGAGGGAGGGAGGGAGGGAGGGAGAGAGGGGAGGGAGGGAGGGGTGGGAGGGAGGGAGGGAGGGAGGGGGGAGGGAGGGGAGGGAGGGAGGGAGGGGAGGGAGGGGCTGGGAGGGGGGAGGGAGGGAGGGAGGGAGGGAGAGAGGGGAGGGAGGGAGGGGAGGGAGGGAGGGAGGGATGGAGGGAGGGAGGGGCGGTGAGGAGGGAGGGAGGGAGGGAGGGAGGGAGGGAGGGAGGGAGGGGCGGTGAGGGGGGGGAGGGAGGGAGGGAGGGAGGGAGGGAGGGAGGGAGGGAGGGAGGGAGGGAGGGAGGGAGGGAGGGAGGGAGGGAGGGAGGGAGGGAGGGAGGGAGGGAGGGAGGGAGGGAGGGAGGGAGGGAGGGAGGGAGGGAGTGGCGGTGAGGAGGGGGGAGGGAGGGAGGGAGGGAGGGAGTGGCGGTGAGGAGGGGGGAGGGAGGGAGGGAGGGAGGGAGGGAGGGAGGGAGGGAGGGAGGGAGGGAGGGAGGGAGGGAGGGAGGGAGGGAGGGAGGGAGGAGGGAGTGGCGGTGAGGGGGGAGCATCACAATGTGTTCCTCTGCTCATGAGGGTTTAAATGCCTTTTGTTTCCACAGATGCCCCCAAGTCTGTTCTCCTGACCCTCTCTTCCAGCATGCCAACCCGTCGATGGATGCCTGTCTCACTCAGATGTGCAGTGGGGTCGAGTTATCCACCAGTCACCAGTTACAGGTGGTACAAGGCTTTGTCCAGATCATCGCGGATGGCTGAAACACCGACGCCAACATACAGCCTCGCCAATCCAGTGAAAGACACAGACTACTGGTGCCAAGCAGTCAATTCAGTCGGACCAACGGACTCCGAGAAAACCAAGCTGCCAGTTTACGGTTTGTAGCAGTTTAGTTCAGAGATACATCGCGGAAACAGGCCCTTCGGCCCACCGAGTCCGTGCCGACCAGCGATCGATCGCCCGTTCACACACTAGTTCTGTGTTTAGACAATAGACAATAGGTGCAGGAGGAGGCCATTTGGCCCTTCGAGACTGTACGCACCGCCATTCACTGAGATCATGGCTGATCGTCCACAATCAGTACCCCGTTCCTGCCCTCTTCCCATACCCCCTGACTCCGCTATCCTTAAGAGCTCTATCTAACTCTCTCTTGAAAGCATTCAGAGAATTGGCCTCCACTGCCTTCTGAGGCAGAGAATTCCACAGATTCACAACTCTCTGGGTGAAAAGGTTATTCCTCATCTCTCTTCTAAATGGCCGACCCCTTATTCTTAATCTGTGTGTGGCCCCTGGTTCTGGACTCCCCCAACATCGGGAACATGTTTCCTGCCTCTAGCGTGTCCAATCCCTTAATAATCTTATATGTTTCAATAAGATCCCCTCTCATCCTTCTAAATTCCAGTGTATACAAGCCCAGTCGCTCCAGTCTTTCAACGTACGACAGTCCCGCCATCCCGTGGATTAACCTGGTGAACCTACGCTGCACTGCCTCAATAGCAAGAATGTCCTTCCTTAGTTTCGAGATAGAGTCATCGAGTGATACCGGGTGGAAATAGGACCTTTGGCCCAACTTGCCCACACCGGCCAACATGTCCCAGCTACCTGCCCACGTTTGGCTCATATTCCCTCCAAACCTGTTTGTATCCATGTACCTGTCCAACTGTTTCTTAAATGTTGGGAGCAGTCCCCTTCGGCCCACCGAGTCCGTGCCGACCAGCGATCGCCCGTTCACACACTAGTTCTGTGTTTAGTTTTGAGATACAGCGCAGAAACAGGCCCTTCGGCCCACCGAGTCCGCGCTGACCAGCAGGTGCATGGCACAGGCAGTTTAATGTGGATAAGTGTGAGGTTGTCCACTTTGGTGGCGAGAACAGGAAGGCAGATTATTATCTGAATGGTGTCAAGTTAGGAAAAGGGGAAGTACAAAGAGATCTGGGTGTCCTTGTTCATCAGTCTCTGAAAGTAAGCGTGCAGGTACAGCAGGCAGTGAAGAAAGCTAATGACATGTTGGCCTTCATAACGAGAGGAGTTGAGTACAGGAGCAAAGAGGTCCTTCTGCAGTGGGTCAGGGCCCGAGCGAGACCGCACCTGGAGTACTGTGTGCAGTTCTGGTCTCCAAATTTGAGGAAGGACGTCCTTGCTATTGAGGGCGTGCAGCGTAGGTTCACCAGGTTAATCCCCGGAAAGGCGGGACTGTCGTACGTTGAAAGACTGGAGCGACTAGGCTTGTATACACTGGAATTTAGAAGGATGAGAGGGGATCCTATTGAAACATATAAGATTATTAAGGGGTTGGACACGTTAGAGGCTGGAACCATGTTCTCGATTTTGGGGGAGTCCAGAACCAGGGGCCACACACAGTTTAAGAATAAGGCGTCGGCCATTTAGAACGGAGATGAGGTAAATCTTTTCCACCCAGAGAGTTGTGAATGTGTGGGATTCTCTGCCACAGAGGGCAGTGGAGACCGATTCACTGGATAGATTTAAGAGAGAGTTAGATAGAGCTCTAGGGACTAGCGGAATGAAGGGATATGGGGAGAAGGCAGGCACGGGTTACTGATTGTGGATGATCAGCCATGATCACAATGAATGGCGGTGCGTACAGACTCGAAGGGCCGAGTGGCCTCCTCCTGCACCTATTGTCTATTGTCTGTTGTCTATTGTTTAGTGCACTGTGAGGCAGCAACTCTACCTGTGGCTCCTAGCTTTTGTCTGCATTTCTCTCACGCCGTCTCTGGTTTCTTCCAGAGGCCGCCGGCTGGGCGGTGTGGACCCCGGTCTCTGTCCGCTCCCGTGACGGAGGTTGCGTGACCATCCCGTGTCGCTTCCGTGTGCCCCAGGACAAGCGTGGTCCCTGGACCGGGATGTGGCTGAAAGACGACAACTTCCGCGGGACACGCGTGTACACCACCTCAGGCGGGAGTGGGGACAATTATAAACATCGTGTGCTCTTTGAGGGTAGCATGGAGGATCAGAACTGTTCCTTGATGCTCAAGGACCTAAGATCGGCGGACAGTGGCAAATACTTTTTCCGCCTTGAAGGCTCTGATAAATGGTCCGATCCCATCGGCTTGAATCTCTTGGTGTCAGGTGAGATAACACAGAAACATAGAAACACAGAAAATAGGTGCAGGAGGAGGCCATTTGGCCCTTCGAGCCAGCACCGCCATTCATTATGATTATGATTATGATTATGATTATGATTATGATTATGATTATGATTATGATTATGATTATGATTATGATTATGATTATGATTATGATTATGATTATGATTCTGATTCTGATTATGATTATGATTATGACACTGATTCTGATTCTGATTCCAATTATGAATATGATTATGATTATGATTATGATTATGATTATGATTATGATTATGATTATGATTATGATTATGATTACGATTATGATTATGACACTGATTCTGATTCTGATTCTGATTCCAATTATGAATATGATTATGATTATGATTATGATACTGATACCGATGCTGATTCCAATTATGATTATGATTATGATTCCGATCATGATCATGATTATGATTATGATTATGATCATGATCATGATCATTAGTATGATTATTATGATTATGATTATGATGATGACTACGATTTTGATTGTGATTCTGATTCTGATTCCGATTCCGATTCCAATTATGATTCCAATTCTGATTCTGATTCTGATTCTGATTCCGATTCTGATACTGATTCTGATTATGATTCCGATGTTGATTATGATTATGATTATGATTATGGTTATGATTATGATAATGATTCCAATTCCTATTCCGATTCTGATTCCGATTCCGATTCTGTTTCCGATTCTGATTCTGATTCCGATCCATCAGGAGAGCCGGAGATGCCGGAGATTGGTGACCCAGGACGGGTCGTGGTGGGGAAGGCGGTGTCTTTGACCTGCTCCCTGCACAGTTACTGCCTCGACGACGCTCCTCAATTCCTCTGGCACCCCGCTCCCCTCCGCCCTGCCGTGACCCTCGTGGTTTACCAGGATCAGCACTGGGTCCACTCCAGCACGGTGGAACATTTGCCCACGTACGAAGCAAGAGAGGTTTTGTGCGACGCCAGGTTTGGAAACGGGACATCATTCGTCCGAACAGCGAGAACACTGAAGGTCATGTGTAGGTCGCTCAAAACATAGCCCCTTCTGAATGTGTCTGTATGTGTCTGGCCTCTCACCTCCCTCTCCCTCTCCCTCTAACCCCCTCCCCTCCACTCCCTACACCCCCTCTCCCCGCCTCTGTAACCCTCTCCCCTCCACTCTCCTCCCCTCTCCCCGTCTCTGTAACCCCCTCCCCTCCCGCCCCTACACCCCCTATCCCCATCTCCTTAACCCCCTCCCCTCTGCTCCCCTCTCCTCCCCTCTCCTCTACACCCCATTTCCCCATCTCTGTAACCCCCTCACCTCTCCTCCCCTCACCCCGTCTCTGTAATCCCCTCCCCTCTCCTACACCACCTCTCCCCATTTCTGTAACCCCCTCCCCTCCCTTCCCCCCCCTCCTCCCCTCACCCCGTCTCAGTAATCCCCCCCTCTCCTACACCACCTCTCCCCGTTTCTGTAACCCCTTCCCCTCCCTTCCCCCCCCCTCCTCCCCTCTCCCCTTCTCTGTGACTCCCTTCCCCCCTCTCTCCGGCACCTACACCCATATCACGAGGATGTTGCCAGGACTCGAGGGGCCTGAGCTCCAGGGAGAGGTTGGGGCCTGGCTGGGACTCTGTTCCTTGGAGCGCAGGAGGATGAGGGGCGATCTTATAGAGGTGTACAAAATCACGAGAGGAATAGATCGGGTAGACGCACAGAGTCTCTTGCCCAGAGTAGGGGAATCGAGGACCAGAGGACACGGGTTCAAGGTGAGAGGGGGAAAGATTTAATAGGAATTTGAGGGGCAACCTTTCCACACAGAGGGTGGTGGGTGTATGGAACGAGCTGCCGGAGGAGGTAGTTGAGGCTGCGACTATCCCAACGTTTAAGAAACAGTTGGACAGATACATGGATAGGACGGGATTGGAGGGATATGGGCCAAACGCGGGCAGGTGGGACTAGTGTAGGTGGGGCATGTTGGCGGGTGTGGGCAGGAGGGACTAGTGTAGATGGGGCATGTTGGTCGGTGTGGGCAGGTGGGACTAGTGTAGATGGGGCATGTTGGTCGGTGTGGGCAGGTGGGACTAGTGTAGATGGGGCATGTTGGCCGGTGTGGGCAGGTGGGACTAGTGTAGATGGGGCATGTTGGCCGGTGTGGACAAGGTGGGACTAGTGTAGATGGGGCATGTTGGCCGGTGTGGGCAGGTGGGACTAGTGTAGATGGGGCATGTTGGCTGGTGTGGGCAGGTGGGACTAGTGTAGATGGGGCATGTGGGCCGGTGTGGGCAGGTGGGACTAGTGTAGATGGGGCATGTGGGCCGGTGTGGGCAGGTGGGACTAGTGTAGATGGGGCAGGTTGGCTGGTGTGGGCAGGTGGGACTAGTGTAGATGGGGCATGTTGGTCGGTGTGGGCAGGTGGGACTAGTGTAGATGGGGCATGTTGGCCGGTGTGGGCAGGTGGGACTAGTGTAGCTGGGGCATGTTGGTCGTTGTGGGCAGGTGGGACTAGTGTAGCTGGGGCATGTTGGCCGGTGTGGGCAGGTGGGACTAGTGTAGATGGGGCAGGTTGGCTGGTGTGGGCAGGTGGGACTAGTGTAGATGGGGCATGTTGGCCGGTGCGGGCAAGGTGGGACTAGTGTAGATGGGGCATGTTGGCCGGTGTGGGCAGGTGGGACTAGTGTAGATGGGGCATGTTGGCCGGTGTGGGCAGGTGGGACTAGTGTAGATGGGGCATGTTGGCCGGTGTGGGCAGGTGGGACTAGTGTAGATGGGGCATGTTGGCCGGTGTGGGCAGGTGGGACTAGTGTAGATGGGGCATGTTGGCCGGTGTGGGCAGGTGGGACTAGTGTAGATGGGGCATGTTGGCCGGTGTGGGCAGGTGGGACTAGTGTAGATGGGGCATGTTGGCCGGTGAGGGCAGGAGATCTGGGTGTCCTAGTGCATCAGTCACTGAAAGGAAGCATGCAGGTACAGCAGGCAGTGAAGAAAGCCAATGGAATGTTGGCCTTCATAACAAGGGGAGTTGAGTACAGGAGCAAAGAGGTCCTTCTGCAGTTGTACAGGGCCCTAGTGAGACCACACCTGGAGTACTGTGTGCAGTTTTGGTCTACTAATTTGAGGAAGGACGTCCTTGCTATTGAGGCAGTGCAGCGTAGGTTCACCACGTTAATACCTGGGATGGCGGGACTGTCGTATGTTGAAAGACCGGTAGCGACTGGGCTTGTATTCACTGGAATTTAGAAGGATGAGAGGGGATCTTATAGAAACTTATAAGATTATTAAGAGATTGGACAAGCTAGAGGCAGGAAACATGTTCCCAATGTCGGGGGAGTCTAGAACCAGGGGCCACACACGCAGTCTAAGTATAAAGGGGAGGCCGTTTAGAACAGAGTTGAGGAGATACCTTTTCACCCAGAGAGTTGTGAATGTGTGGAACTCTCTGCCACAGAGGGCAGTGGAGGCCGATTCACTGGATGGATTTAAGAGAGAGTTAGATAGAGCTGTAGGGGCTATGTTTCTGTGTTTCGATGCTGCCTGACCCGCTCAGTTACTCCAGCTGTTGTGATATCTCACCAATAAACTTTTTTGGTCATTCATTCATTCTTCTGTGTGTGTGCGTGTGTGTGCGTGTGTGTCTGTGTGTGTGCGTGTGTGTCTGTGTGTGTGTGTGTTTGTGTGTGTGTGTGTGTGTGTGTGTGTGTGTGTCTGTGTGTGTGTGTGTTTGTGTGTGTGTCTGTTTGTGTGTGTGTGTGTTTGTGTGTGTGTGTGTGTGTTTGTGTGTGTGTGTGTCTGTTTGTGTGTGTGTGTGTTTGTGTGTGTGTGTGTGTGTGTGTGTGTGTGTGTGTGTGTGTGTGTGTGTGTGTGTGTGTGTGTGTGTGTGCGTGTCTCTCTCTCTCTGTGTTCTCAGTCCAACCCCGTAACGTCACCGCCTCGCTGTGGGTGAACGGGATGAGAGGCCGCACGTTGAGGGAAGGGGACAGAGTCCGTCTCAGCTGCAGTTCCGTTGAAGCGTATCCACCAGTCCAGGTCTACACCTGGTACAAAAACGGAACTGAAATCCAAAAGAGAACGAGTCCCGACCTGGAATATTCGTCCATATCTTACCCGGACTTCGGGAAGTACGTGTGCCAAGCCACCAACACAGTGGGAAGCAGCCGATCGGATGAACTCACACTTAGGGGCAAGCGTGAGTATCCCCGCAGAGCACGTCATCCCGAGATAAAGTCCCACCCCATATGGATAAATGTGAGGTTGTCCACTTTGGTGGCAAGAACAGGAAGGCAGATTATTATCTGAATGGTGTCAAGTTAGGAAAAGGGGACGTACAACGAGATCTGGGTGTCCTTGTTCACCAGTCACCGAAAGTCAGCGTGCAGGTACAGCAGGCAGTGAAGAAAGCCAATGGCATGTTGGCCTTCAAGACAAGAGGAGTTGAGCATAGAAGCAAAGAGGTCCTTCTGCAGTTGTACAGGGCCCTAGTGAGACCGCACCTGGAGTATTGCCTGCAGTGTGCCTGGACTTTCAGAAAGCCTTTGATAAGGTCCCACATAGGAGATTAGTGGGCAAGATTAGAGCACATGGTATTGGAGGTAGGGTACTGACATGGATAGAAAATTGGTTGGCAGACAGGAAATAAAGAGTGGGGATAAATGGGTCCCTTTTAGAATGGCAGGCAGTAACTCGTGGGGTACCGCAAGGCTCAGTGCTGGGACCGCAGCTATTTACAATATATATTAATGACTTGGATGAAGGGATTAAAAGTAACATTAGCAAATTTGCAGATGATACAAAGCTGGGTGGTAGTGTGAACTGTGAGGAAGATGCTATGAGGTTGCAGGGTGACTTGGACAGGTTGTGTGAGTGGGCGGATGCATGGCAGATGCAGTTTAATGTGGATAAGTGTGAGGTTATCCACTTTGGTAGTAAGAATAGGAAGGCAGAGTATTATCTGAATGGTGTCAAGTTAGGAAAAGTGGACGTACAACGAGATCTGAGTGTCCTTGTTCATCAGTCACTTAACGTTAGCATGCAGGTACAGCAGGCAGTGAAGAAAGCTAATGGAATGTTGGCCTTAATGACAAGAGGAGTTGAGTATAGGAGCAAAGAGATCCTTCTGCAGTTGTACAGGGCCCTAGTGAGACCGCAAATTTGGTCTCCAAATTTGAGGAAGGACATTCTTGCTATTGAGGGAGTGCAGTGTAGGTTCACCAGGTTAATCCCCGGGATGGCGGGACTGTCGTACGTTGAAAGACTGGAGCGACTGGGCTTGTTTACACTGGAATTTAGAAGGATGAGAGGGGAACTTATTGAAACATATAAGATTATTAAGGGATTGGACATGCTAGAAGCAGGAAACATGTTCCCAATGTTGGGGGAGTCAAGAACCAGGGGCCACACACAGTTTAAGAATAAGGGTTAGGCCATTTAGAACGGAGATGAGGAAAAACTTTTCCAGTCAGAGAGTTCTAAATCTGTGGAATTCTCTGCCTCAGAAGGCAGTGGAGGCCAATTCTCTGAATGCATTCAAGAGAGAGCTAGATAGAGCTCTTAAGGATAGCGGAGTCAGGGGGTATGGGGAGAGGGCAGGAACGGGGTACTGATTATGAATGATCAGCCATGATCACGGTGAATGGCGGTGCGTACAGGCTCGAAGGACCGAATGGCCTCCTCCTGCACCTATTGTCTATTGACCCGAATTAAGGGCGGTCACGGTGGTGCAGCGGGTAGAGCTGCTGCCTCACGGCGCCAGAGACCCGGGTTCCATCCCGACCGCGGGCGCTGTCTGTACGGAGTTTGTGCGCACGTTCTCTCCCCGTGACCTGCGTGGGTTTTCTCCGGGCGCTCCGGTTTCCTCCCACACTCCAAAGACTAAAAGGGTTTGTAGGTTAATTGGCTTAGGTGAAAAATTATAAATTGTCCTCTAGTGTGTGTGTGTGTGTGTGTGTGTGTGTGTGTGTGTGCGCGTGCGCGTGTGCGCATGTGTGCGTGTGTGTGCGCGTGTGTGCGCGCGTGTGCGCGTGTGTGCGCGCGTGTGCGCGTGTGTGTGTGCGTGTGTGTGTGTGTGTGTGTGTGCGTGCGTGCGTGCGTGCGTGCGTGCGTGTGTGTGTGTGTGTGTGTGATAGTGTGTGTGTGCGGGGATCGCTGGTCGGCGCGGACTCGGTGGGCCGAAGGGCCTGTTTCCGCGCTGTATCTAAGAACTAAACATAGAACTAGTGCGGAAAAAGGCTTGCTTACTAATGCCCTCCCCTAATTCTAGAACAGCTTGTACTGGAGCCTACCAGGGAGAAGGCAATTCTAGATTTAGTGTTGTGTAATGATCCTGATCTGATAAGGGGACTCGAGGTAAAAGAGCCCTTAGGAAGCAGTGATCACAATGTGATAAGTTTTACTCTACAAATCGAGAGGGAGAAGGGAAAATCGGAAGTGTCAGTATTACAGTATAGCAAAGGGGATTACAGAGGCATGAGGCAGGAGCTGGCCAAAATTGACTGGAAGGAGGCCCTAGCAGGGAAGACGGTAGAACAGTAATGGCAGGTATTCCTGGGAATAATGCAGAGGTTGCAGGATCAATTTATCCCAAAGAGGAGGAAAGATTCCAAGGGGAGTAAGAGGCACCCGTGGCTGACAAGGGAAGTCAGGGACAGCATAAAAATAAAAGGGAAGAAGTATAACATAGCAAAGAAGAGTGGGAAGACAGAGGATTGGGACTCTTTTAAAGAGCAACAGAAGATGACTAAGAAGGCAATACGGGGAGAAAAGATGAGGTACGAGGGTAAACTAGCCAATAATATAAAGGAGGATAGCAAAAGCTTTTTTAGGTACGTGAAGAGGAAAAAAATAGTCAAGGCAAATGTGGGTCCCTTGAAGACAGAAGCAGGGGAATTTATTATGGGGAACAAAGAAATGGCAGACGAGTTGAACCGGTACTTTGGATCTGTCTTCACTAAGGAAGATACACACAATCTCCCAGATGTTCTAGGGGCCGGAGATCCTAGGGTGACAGAGGAACTGAAGGAAATCCACATTAGGCAGGAAATGGTGTTGGGTAGACTGATGGGACTGAAGGCTGATAAATCCCCAGGGCCTGATGGTCTGATTCCCAGAGTACTTAAGGAGGTGGCTCTAGAAATTGTGGACACATTGGTGATCATTTTCCAATGTTCTATAGATTCAGGATCAGTTCCTGCGGATTGGAGGGTAGCTAATGTTATCCCACTTTTTAAGAAAGGAGGGAGAGAGAAAACGGGAAATTATAGACCAGATAGACTAACATCAGTGGTGGGGAAGATGCTGGAGTCAATTATAAAAGACGAAATTGCGGAGCATTTGGATAGCAGTAACAGGATAGCGGAGTCAGGGGGTATGAGGAGAAGGCAGGAACGGGGTACTGATTGAGAATGATCAGCCATGATCACAGTGAATGGCGGTGCTGGCTCGAAGGGCCGAATGGCCTCCTTCTGCACCTATTATCTATTGTCTATTGTCTATTTACTGGTGCCCTCCCCTAATTCTCTATTTACCTCTAGTCCCAGCCTCAACTACCTCCTCCGGCAGCTCGTTCCATACACCCACCACCCTCTGTGTGGAAAAGTTACCCCTCAGATTCCCATTAAATCTCCCCCCCCCTTCTCACCTTCAACCCATGTCCTCTGGTCCTCGATTCCCCTACTCTGGGCAAGAGACTCTGTGCGTCTACCCGATCTATTCCCCTCGTGATATTGTACACCTCTATAAGATCGCCCCTCATCCTCCTGCGCTCCAAGGAATAGAGTCCCAGCCTGGCCCCAACCTCTCCCTGTAGCTCAGGCCCCTCGAGTCCTGGCAACATCCTCGTGAATCTTCTCCGCGCCCTTTCCAGCTCGACGACATCCTTCCTTCAGCAGGACGACCAAAACTGAACACACTGCTCCAAATGAGGTCTCACCAGCGTCACAGGGCAATGCAGGTTTAAACCGAAGATGGGCACAAGATGCTGGAGTAACATAACAAGAGGAGTTGAGTACAGGAGTACTCAAGAGGTCCTTCTGCAGTTGTACAGGGCCTTGGTGAGACCGCACCTGGAGTACTGTGTGCAGTTTTGGTCTCCTAATTTGAGGAAGGACGTCCTTGCTATTGAGGCAGTGCAGCGTAGGTTCACCAGGTTAATCCCCGGGATGGCGGGACTGTCGTACGAGGAAAGATTGGAAAGACTGGGGCTTGTATTCATTGGAGTTTAGAAGGATGAGAGGGGGATCTTATAGAGAGACGTGTAAAATTATAAAAGGACCGGACAAGCTAGATGCAGGAAACATGTTTCCAACGTTGGGGGAGTCCAGAACCAGGGGCCACACACACACAGTCTAAGAATAAAGGGGAGGCCGTTTAAAACTGAGGTGAGAAAGAAACTTTCCCACCCAGAGAGTTGTGAATGTGTGGGATTCTCAGCCACAGAGGGCAGTGGAGGCCGATTCACTGGATGGATTTAAGAGAGAGTTAGATAGAGCTCTAGCGGCTAGTGGAATCAAGGGATATGGGGAGAAGGCAGGCACGGGTTACTGATTGTGGACGGTCAGCCGCGATCACAGTGAATGGCGGTGCTAGGCTCAAAGGGCCGAATGGCCTCCTCCTGCACCTATTAACCTGCACCTATTTTCTATGTTTCTATGTTTCCAAAGACGAGCGGGTTTGTAGGTTAATTGGTGTCTGTAAATTGTCCCCCAGTGTGTATGTTTGTGTGTGTGTGTGTGTGTGTGTGTGTGTGTGTGTGTGTGTGTGTGTGTGTGTGTGTGTGTGCGTGTCTGTGGGGGATAGTGTTAGTGTGCGGGGATCGCTGGTCGGCATGGACTCGGTGGGCCGAAGGGCCTGTTTCTGCGCTGTGTCTCTAAACTAATTTGACCTTAAACCGTGTTGACTGTCCCTAATGAACCAGGGTGGGTAGGAGGGAGCAGCCACACTGAGGGAGGGAGGGAGAGAGAGAAAGAGAGAGAGGGAGAGAGAGAGGGAGGGATTTGAGAGGGAGGGAGTGAGGGAGGGAGGGAGGGAGGGATGAGGGAGGGAGCTTGTGTGTGTGTGTCTAATGCTGGCTGCCCTTGTCGTTTCAGATAAGCCCCAGGGCGTCTACATTGAGTCCCGTGTCAATGATGTGCAGGTCGGGGGGGCGGTGAACAACGTGAACATGTATGGCAGGCTGAGCCTGACGTGTGCTAGCCGTGTGAGTGATCCTCCCGTGAGCGGATACTCCTGGTACCGCAACGGCCGTGGGTACAGGTGGGCCCAGAGTCTGGTGTTTGACAGAATCACCCCAGAACAAGCGGGTCTGTATCGCTGTACAGCCGAGAACGAGATTGGCAGTGTGAGCTCAGAGACCATCACTGTTAACGTGTTGGGTGAGTATTCCCCATCATCCCTTGCAGAGTTGCCAACCGTCCCGTATTAGCCGGGACATCCCGTATCTTGGGCTAAATTGGTATGGACCGCCCTTGTCCCGTATTAGGCCTGGGGCGCTACGGACAGTGTAGGCCCAGACACTGTGGGCCGGGTGGCGATATAGGCCCGACGCTGTAGGCCCGTACAGTTCCGGCCCGGGGAGTGTAGGCCCAGAAGATGTAGACCCGGACAATGTAGGCATGGACTGTGTAGGCCCAGAAGATGTAGGCCCGGACACTGTGGGCCCGGACGCTGTAGGCCCAGACGCTGTAGGCCCGGACACTGTAGGCCCGGGCACTGTGGGCCCAGGGGGCGCTGTAGGCCCAGACGCTGTTGGCCCAGATGCTGTAGGCCCGACAGTGTAGGCCCGGACGGTGTAGGCCCGGACGCTGTAGGACTGGATGCTGTTGGCCCGGACACTGTGGGCCGGGTGGCGCTGCAGGCCCAGACACTGAAGGCACGGACTGTGTAGGCCCGGACAGTTCCCGCCTGGTCTGTATAGGCCCAGACAATGTAGGCCCGGACACTGTAGGCCCGGACACTGTGGGCCAGGGGGGCGCTGTAGGCCCGGACGCTGTAGGCCTGGACGCTGTAGGCCTGGACACTGTAGGCCCGGACGCTGTAGGCCCAGATGCTGTAGGCCTGGACACTGTAGGCCTGGACGGTGTAAGCCCAGAGCGGGATTGTAGGCCCGGACGCTGTAGGCCCGGACGATTTAGGCCCGGACGCTGTAGGCCCGGATGCTGTAGGCCCGGACAGTGTGGGCCGGGGGGCGCTGAATGCCTGGATGCTGTAGGCCCGGACAGTGTAGGCCTGGACAGTGTAGGCCTTAAAGCTGTACGCCGGGACACTGTAGGCCCGGACACTATGGGCCAGAGGGAGCTATAGGCCCGGACACTGTTGGCCCGGACACTGTTGGCCCAGACGCTGTAGGCCCGGACACTGTGGGCCGGGTGGCACTGTAGGCCCAGACAGTGGCGCTGTAGGCCCGGACAGTTCCGGCCAGGACAATGTAGGCCCAGATGATGTAGGGCCGGGCACTGTAGGCCCGGACACTGTGGGCACAGATGCTGTAGGCCTGGACGCTGTAGGCCCGGATGCTGTAGGCCCGGACACTGTAGGTCCAGACGGTGTAAGCCCGGATTCTGTAGGCCCGGACGTGTAGGCCCAGACACTGTAGGTCTGGACAGTGTAGTCCCAGACGGTGTAAGCCCGGACGCTGTAGGCCCGGACACTGTGGGCCGGTTGGCGCTGTCAGCCCGGACGCTGTAGGCCCGGACAGTTCCAACCCGGACAGTGTAGGCCCAGACGATGTAGGCCTGGACACTGTAGGCCCGGACACTGTAGGTCTAGACACTGTGGGCCAGGGGGGCGCTGTATGCCCGGACACTGTAGGCCCGGATGCTGTAGGCCCGGATGCTGTAGGTCCGGACAATTCCGGCCCGGACAGTATAGGCCCAGACACTGTTGGCCCTGACGCTGTACGCCCGGACACTGTACGCCCGGACACTGTGGGCCAGTGTGGCGCTGTAGGCCCAGACACTGTAGGCCCAGACACTGTAGGCCCAGACACTGTAGGCCCAGATGACCGGACGCTGTAGGCCCAGATGCTGTAGGCCTGGGCACTGTGGACCCGGACACTGTAGGCCCAGACGCTGTAGGCCCGGACGCTTTAGGCCCGGACAGTGTAGGCCCGGACGCTGTAGGTCCGGCCACTGTAGTCCCGGATACTGTGGGAGGGTCCACAGTGTCCACAGAGCAGGCACTGTGGACGCGGACATTATGGGCCTGGACGCTGTAGGCCCAGACGCTGTAGGCCCGGACGCTGTAGGCCCAGACGCTGTAGGCCCGGACGCTGTAGGCCCGGACAGTGTAGGCTGAGACAATGTAGGCCCGGACACTGTAGCCCGGACACTGTGGGCCCAGGGGACGCTGTTGGCCCAGACGCTGTAGGCCCGACAATGTAGGCCCGGACAGTGTAGGCCCGGACGCGGTAGGACTGGATGCTGTTGGCCCGGATGCTGTAGGCCCGGACACTGTGGGCTGGGTGGCGCTGCAGCCCCGGATGCTGAAGGCCCGGACACTGTGGGCCGGGTGGCGCTGCAGGCCCGGACGCTGAAGGCACGGACCGTGTAGGCCCGGACAGTTCCCGCCTGGTCTGTGTAGGCCCAGACAATGTAGGCCTGGACAATGTAGGCCCGGACACTGTAGGCCCGGACACTTTAGGCCTGGACGCTGTAGGCCCAGACGCTGTAGGCCTGGACACTGTGGACCCAGACACTGTAGGCCCATAAGCTGTAGGCCCGGACGCTATAGGCCCGGACGCTATAGGCCCGGACGCTATAGGCCCGGACGGTGTAAGCCCGGACCGGGATTATAGGCCCGGACGCTTTAGGCCCGGACGCTGTAGGCCCGGACAGTGTGGGCCGGGGGGTGCTGAAGGCCTGGATGCTGTAGGCCCGGACAGTGTAGGCCTGGACAGTGTAGGCCTGGACAGTGTAGGCCTAGACGCTGTACGCTGAGACACTGTAGGCCCGGACACTGTTGGCCCAGATGCTGTAGGCCCGGACACTGTGGGCCGGGTGGCGCTGTAGGCCCAGACGGTGGCGCTGTAGGCCCGGACAGTTCCGGCCAGGACAATGTAGGCCCAGACGATGTAGGCCCGGGCACTGTAGGCCTGGACACTGTGGGCCCAGATGCTGTAGGCCTGGATGCTGTAGGCCCGGACGCTGTAGGCCCGGACGGTGTAGGCCCAGACACTGTAGGCCCGGACACTGTAGGCCCGGACACTGTAGGCCCGGACACTGTAGGCCCGGATGCTGTAGGCCTGGACCTTGTGGGCCCGGACAGTGTAGGCCCAGACGCTGTAGGCCCGGACGCTGCAGGCCCGGACGCTATAGGACTGGACGCTGTTGGCCCGGACGCTGTAGGCCCAGACACTGTGGGCCGGGTAGGCCCAGACACTGTGGGCCGGGTAGGCCCAGACACTGTGGGCCGGGTAGGCCCAGACACTGTAGGCCCGGATGCTGTCGGCCCGGACAATTCCCGGCCCGGACAATTCCCGGCCCGGACAGTGTAGACCCAGACACTGTTGGCCCTGACGCTGTAGGCCCGGACACTGTACGCCCGGACACTGTGGGCCAGGGAGGCGCTGTAGGCCTGGGCACTGTGGACCCAGACACTGTAGGCCCAGATGCTGTAGGCCTGGACAGTGTAGGCCCGGACGCTGTAGGGCCCGGTCACTGTAGGCCCGGTCACTGTAGGCCCGTATACTGTGGGAGGAGGGGGGAGCGGGCACTGTGGACCCGGACATTGTGGGCCCGGACGCTGTAGGCCTGGACGCTGTAGGCCCAGACGCTGTAGGCCCGGACGCTGTAGGCCCGGACAGTTTAGGCCCAGACGATGTAGGCCCGGACACTGTGGGCCCAGGGGACGCTGTTGGCCTGGACGCTGTAGGCCCGGACACTGTAGGCCCGGACGCTGTAGGCCCAGACGCTGTAGGCCTGGACACTGTGGACCCGGTCACTGTAGGCCCATACGCTGTAGGCCCGGACGCTATAGGCCCGGACGGTGTAAGCCCGGACCGGGATTATAGGCCCGGACGCTTTAGGCCCGGACGCTGTAGGCCCAGACGGTGGAGCTGTAGGCCCGGACAGTTCCGGCCAGGACAATGTAGGCCCAGACGATGTAGGCCCGGGCACTGTAGGCCCGGACACTGTGGGCCCAGATGCTGTAGGCCCGGACGCTGTAGGCCCAGACGGTGTAGGCCCGGACACTGTCGGCCCGGACACTGTAGGCCCGGACACTGTAGGCCCGGACACTGTAGGCCCGGACACTGTAGGCCCGGATGCTGTAGGCCTGGACCTTGTAGGCCCGGACAGTGTAGGCCCAGACGCTGTAGGCCCGGACGCTGCAGGCCCGGACGCTATAGGACTGGACGCTGTTGGCCCGGACGCTGTAGGCCCAGACACTGTGGGCCGGGTAGGCCCAGACACTGTGGGCCGGGTAGGCCCAGACACTGTAGGGCCGGGTAGGCCCAGACACTGTAGGCCCGGATGCTGTCGGCCCGGACAATTCCCGGCCCGGACAGTGTAGACCCAGACACTGTTGGCCCTGACGCTGTAGGCCCGGACACTGTACGCCCGGACACTGTGGGCCAGGGAGGCGCTGTAGGCCTGGGCACTGTGGACCCAGACACTGTAGGCCCAGATGCTGTAGGCCTGGACAGTGTAGGCCCGGACGCTGTAGGGCCCGGTCACTGTAGGCCCGGTCACTGTAGGCCCGGTCACTGTAGGCCCGTATACTGTGGGAGGAGGGGGGAGCGGGCACTGTGGACCCGGACATTGTGGGCCCGGACGCTGTAGGCCCAGACGCTGTAGGCCCAGACGCTGTAGGCCTGGACACTGTGGACCCGGTCACTGTAGGCCCATACGCTGTAGGCCCATACGCTGTATGCCCGGACGCTATAGGCCCGGACGGTGTAAGCCCGGACTGGGATTATAGGCCCGGACGCTTTAGGCCCGGACGCTGTAGGCCCGGACAGTGTGGGCCGGGGGGGTGTTGAAGGCCTGGATGCTGTAGGCCCGGACAGTGTAGGCCTGGACAGTGTAGGCCTGGACAG
Source organism: Rhinoraja longicauda (assembly GCF_053455715.1). Classification (NCBI taxonomy): domain Eukaryota; kingdom Metazoa; phylum Chordata; class Chondrichthyes; order Rajiformes; family Arhynchobatidae; genus Rhinoraja; species Rhinoraja longicauda. The sequence goes on from NC_135995.1 coordinate 5,208,709, forward strand.
TGTAGGCCTAGACGCTGTACGCCGGGACACTGTAGGCCCGGACACTGTTGGCCCAGATGCTGTAGGCCCGGACACTGTGGGCCGGGTGGCGCTGTAGGCCCAGACGGTGGCGCTGTAGGCCCGGACAGTTCCGGCCAGGACAATATAGGCCCAGACGATGTAGGCCCGGGCACTGTAGGCCCGGACACTGTGGGCCCAGATGCTGTAGGCCTGGAAGCTGTAGGCCCGGATGCTGTAGGCCCGGACACTGTAGGCCCAGACGGTGTAGGCCCGGACACTGTAGGCCCGGACACTGTAGGCCCGGATGCTGTAGGCCTGGACCTTGTAGGCCCGGACAGTGTAGGCCCAGACGCTGTAGGCCCGGACGCTGCAGGCCCGGACGCTATAGGACTGGACGCTGTTGGACCGGACGCTGTAGGCCCGGACGCTGTAGGCCGAGACACTGTGGGCCGGGTAGGCCCAGACACTGTGGGCCGGGTAGGCCCAGACACTGTGGGCCGGGTAGGCCCAGACACTGTGGGCCGGGTAGGCCCAGACACTGTAGGCCCGGATGCTGTCGGCCCGGACAATTCCCGGCCCGGACAGTGTAGGCCCAGACACTGTTGGCCCTGACACTGTAGGCCCGGACACTGTACGCCCGGACACTGTGGGCCAGGGAGGCGCTGTAGGCCTGGGCACTGTGGACCCAGACACTGTAGGCCCAGATGCTGTAGGCCTGGACAGTGTAGGCCCGGACGCTGTAGGGCCCGGTCACTGTAGGCCCGGTCACTGTAGGCCCGTATACTGTGGGAGGAGGGGGGAGCGGGCACTGTGGACCCGGACATTGTGGGCCCGGACGCTGTAGGCCCAGACGCTGTAGGCCCGGACGCTGTAGGCCCGGACAGTTTAGGCCCAGACGATATAGGCCTGGACACTGTAGGCCCGGACACTGTGGGCCCAGGGGACGCTGTTGGCCCGGATGCTGTAGGCCCGGACACTGTAGGCCCGGACGCTGTAGGCCCGGACGCTGTAGGCCCAGACGCTGTAGGCCTGGACACTGTGGACCCGGACACTGTAGGCTCAGACGCTGTAGGCCCAGATGCTGTAGGCCCGGATGGTGTAAGCCCCGACCGGGATTGTAGGCCCGGACGCTGTAGGCCCGGACGCTTTAGGCCCGGACGCTGTAGGCCCGGACAGTGTGGGCAGGAGGGCGATGAAGGCCTGGATGCTGTAGGCCCGGACAGTGTACGCCTAGACGCTGTACGCCGGGACCCTGTAGGCCCGGACACTGTGGGCCAGGGGGCGCTATAGGCCCGGACATGTTGGCCCAGATGCTGTAGGCCCGGACACTGTGGGCCGGGTGGCGCTGTTCCGGCCAGGACAATGTAGGTCCAGACGATGTAGTCCCGGGCACTGTAGGCCCGGACACTGTGGGCCCAGATGCTGTAGGCCTGGACGCTGTAGGCCCGGACACTGTACGCCCAGACGGTGTAAGCCCGGATGCTGTAGGCCCAGACGCTGTAGGCCTGGACAGTGTATGCCCAGACGGTGTAAGCCCGGACACTAGGCCCAGACGCTGTAGGCCTGGACCGTGTAGGCCCGGACAGTGTAGGCCCAGACACTGTTGGCGCTGACGCTGTAGGCCCGGACACTGTAGTCCCAAACGACCGGACGCTGAAGGCCCGGATGCTGTAGGCCTGGACCGTTCCGGCCCAGACAGTGTAGGCCTAGAGGGTGTAGGCCCGGACGCTGTAGGCCCGGACGTTGTAGGACCGGACGCTGTAGGCCCAGATGCTGTAGGCCTGGTCACTGCAGTTGGAGGAGGGGGGAGGGGAGAGGGAGAGGGAGAGGGAGAAGGGGAGGGAGGGAGGGAGGGGGTGGGGAAGAGAGAGAGAGAGAGAGAGAGAGAGGGAGAGAGAGGGAGAGGGAGAAGGGGAGAGGGAGAGGGAGAGGGAGAAGGGGATGGAGGGAGGGAGGGGGGGGGAAGAGAGAGAGAGGGAGGGAGGGAAGGAGGGAGGGAGGGAGGGAGGGAGGGAGGGAGGGAGGGAGGGAGGGAGGGAGGGAGGGAGGGAGGGAGGGAGGGAGGGAGGGAGGGAGGGAGGGAGGGAGGGAGGGAGGGAGGGAGGGAGGGAGGGAGGGAGGGAGGGAGGGAGGGAGGGAGGGAGGGAGGGAGGGAGGGAGGAGAGAGAGAGTGTCTAACGCTGGCTGCCCTTGTCGTTTCAGATAAGCCCCAGGGCGTCCACATTGTGTCCCGTGTCAATGATGTGCAGGTCTGGGGGGCGGTGAACAACGTGAACAAGTATGACCGGCTGACCCTGACGTGTGCTAGCCGTGTGAGTTATCCTCCCGTGAGCAGATACTCCTGGTACCGCAACGGCCGTGTTAACGGATGGCGTGCCCAGAGTCTGGTGTTTGACAGAATCACCCCAGAACAAGCGGGCCCGTATCGCTGTACAGCCGAGAACGAGATTGGCAGAGTGAGCTCAGAGACCATCACTGTTAACGTGTTGTGTGAGTATTCCCCATCATCCCTTGCAGAGTTACCAACCGTCCCGTATTAGCCGGGACATCCCGTATCTTGGGCTAAATTGGTTTGTCCCGTACGGGACCGCCCTTGTCCCATATTAGGCCTGGGGGGCACTGTAGGCCCGGACAGTGTAGGCCCGGACAGTTTAAGATCGGACACTGTAGGCCCGGACGCTGTAGGCCTGGACAATGTAGGTCCGGACGCTGTAGGCCCGGATGTTGTAGGCCAGGACACTGTGGGCCAGGGGGGGCGCTGTAGGCCCGGACGCTGTAGGCCCGGACACTGTAGGCCCGGATGCTGTAGGCCTGGACGCTGTAGGCCTGTACAGTGTAGGCCCAGACAGTGTAGGCCTGGACACTGTAGGCCCGGAAACAGTAGGCCCGGACGCTGTAGGCCCTGACGTTGTAGGCCCGGACATTGTGGGCTAGGGAGCGCTGTAGGCCCGGACACTGTAGGCCCGCCTGCTGTAGGCCCGGACGCTGTTGGACTGGATGCTGTTGGCCCGGACGGCGTAGGTCCGGACACTGTGGGCCGCGTGGTGCTGCAGGCCCAGACACTGAAGTCCCGGACCGTGCAGGTCCGAACACTGTGGGCCGGGTGACGCTGCAGGCCCGGACGCTGAAGGCCCGGACGATGTAGGCCCGGACACTGTGGGCAAGGGGGGGCGCTGTAGGCCCGGACGCTGTAGGCCTGGACGTTGTAGGCCCAGACACTATAGGCCTGGACATTGTGGGCCAGGGGGGCGCTGTAGGTCTGGACGCTGTAGGCCCGGACACTGTAGGCCCGGACAGTGTAGGCCCAGATGCTGTGGCCCAGGGGGGCGCTGTATGCCAGGGAGGCACTATAGGCCCGGACACTGTGGGCCAGGGAGGCACTATAGGCCCGGACACTGTTGGCCCAGACGCTGTAGGCCCGGACACTGTCGGCCGGGTGTCGCTGTAGGCACATACGGTATAAGCCCGGACGCTGTAGGCCCGGACAGTTCCGGCCGGCACAATGTAGGCCCGGATACTGTGGGCCAGGGCACTGTGGACCAGGGGTTGCTGTAGGCCTGGACACAGTAGGCCTGGACACAGTAGGCCCAGATGCTGTAGGCCTGGATGCTGTAGGCCCAGATGCTGTAGGCCCGGACACTGTAGGCCCGGACTGTTCCGGCCGGGACAATGTAGGCCCGGACACTGTGGGCCAGGGCACTGTGGGCCAGGGGGTGCTGTAGGCCCGGACACTGTAGGCCCAGATGCTGTAGGCCTGGACGCTGTACGCCCGGATGCTGTAGGCCCGGATGCTATAGGCCCGGATGCTGTAGGCCCGGACACTTTAGGCCCAGACGGTGTAAGCCCAGACGGTGTAAGCCCGGATGCTGTAGGCCTGGACAGTGTAGGCCTGGACAGTGTAGGCCCAGACAGTGTAAGCCCGGACGCTGTAGGCCCGGACGCTGTAGGCCCGGACTGGTAGGCCCAGGCCGGTTGGCGCTGTCAGCCCGGATGCTGTAGGCCTGGACGCTGTAGGCCCGGACAGTTCTAGCCCGGATAATGTAGGCCCGGGTACTGTGGGCCCGGATACTGTGGGCCCAGACACAGTGGGCCAGGGGGGCTCTGTATGCCCGGACACTGTAGGCCCGGATGCTGTAGGCCCGGACACTGTAGGCCCGGACACTGTATGCCTGGACGCTGTAGGCCTGTATCCCTTGCAGAGTTGCCAACCGTCACGTATTAGCCGGGACATCCCGTATCTTGGGCTAAATTGGTTTGTCCCGTACGTGACCGCCCTTGTCCCGTATTAGGCCCGGGGGGCGCTGTAGGCCCGGACAGTGTTGGACAGGACACTGTAGGCCCGGACACTGTAGGCCCGGACAGTTTAAGACCAGACACTGTAGGCCCGGACGCTGTAGGCCTGGACAATGTAGGTCTGGACGCTGTAGGCCCAGACGTTGTAGGCCCGGTCACTGTGGGCCAGGGGGGCGCTGTAGGCCCGGACGCTGTAGGCCCGGACACTGTAGGCCCGGATGCTGTAGGCCTGGACGCTGTAGGCCTGTACAGTGTAGGCCCAGACAGTGTAGGCCCGGACACTGTAGGCCCAGAAACAGTAGGCCCGGACGCTGTAGGCCCTGACGTTGTAGGCCTGGACACTGTGGGTCAGGGAGCGCTGTAGGCTCGGACAATGTAGGCCCGGACGCTGTATGCCCGGACGCTGTTGGACTGGATGCTCTTGGCCCGGACGCTGTAGGTCCGGACACTGTGGGCCGGGTGGCTCTGCAGGCCCGGACGCTGAAGGCCCGGATGCTGTAGGCCTGGACACTGTGGGCTGGGTGGCGCTGCAGGCCCAGACACTGAAGGCCCGGACCGTGTAGGCCCGGACAGTTCCGGCCTGCTCGGTGTAGGCTGTTGAATGCTGTTGGCGCAGACGCTGTAGGTCCGAACACTGTGGGCCGGGTGGCGCTGCAGGCTCGGACGCTGAAGGCCCGGATGCTGTAGGCCCGGAAACTGTGGGCAAGGGTGGCGCTGTAGGCCCAGACACTGTAGGCCCGGACGCTGTAGGCCTGGACGCTGTAGGTCCGGACACTGTAGGTCCGGACACTGTAGGCCCGGACAGTGCAGGCCTAGATGCTGTAGGCCCGGATGCTGTAGGCCCGGACGCTGTATGCCCGGACGCTTTAGGCCCAGACACTGTAGGCCTGGACACTGTAGGTCCGGACTCTGTAGGCCCGGACACTTTTGGCCCAGACACTGTGGGTTAGAGAGGCGCTGTAGGACCGGACACTGCAGGCCCGGATGCTTTATGCCCGGACACTGGAGGCCCGGACACTGTAGGCCCGGACAGTGTGGGCCAGGGGATGCTGTAGGACCAGATGCTGTAGGCACTGTGAGGCCCGGATGCTGTAGGCCCGGATGCTTTAGGCCCAGACAATGTAGGCCCGGACACTGTAGGCCCGGACAGTGTTGGCCTGGACACTGTAAGCCCGGACAGTGTGGGCCGGGGGTGCTATAGGCCCGGACGCTGTGGGCCCGGACGCTGTGGGCCCGGATGCTGTGGGCCCGGACAGTGTAGGCCCGGACAGTGGAGGCCCGGACAGTGGAGGCCCGGGGGGGGGGGGGGGTGCTGTAGGCTCAGACGCTGTAGGCCCGGACGCTGTCTGTGTGGAGTTTGTGCGCACGTTCTCTCCCCGTGACCCGCGTGGGTTTTCTCCGGGCGCTCTGGTTTCCTCCCACACTCCAAAGACGTGCGTGCGGGTTTGTAGGTCAATTGGCTTCGGTGTAAAGATTGTAAATTGTTCTCTAGTGGGTGTGTGTGTATGTGTGTGTGCGTGTGTGCGTGTGTGCGTGTGTGTGTGTGGAGTAGTGTTAGTGTGCGGGGATCGCTGGTCGGTGTGGACTCAGTGGGCCGAAGGGCCTGTTTCCGCGCTGTATCTCTAAACTAAACACAGAACAGGCTTGTTTACTAGTGCCCTCCTCTAATTCCCCATTTACTGGTGCCCTCCCCTAATTCTCTATTTACCTCTAGTCCCAGCCTCAACTACCTCCTCCAGCAGCTCGTTCCATACACCCACCACCCTCTGTGTGGAAAAGTTACCCCTTGGATTCCCATTAAATCTTCCCCCCCCCCCTATGAACCCATGTCCTCTGGTCCTCGATTCCCCTACTCTGGGCAAGAGACTCTGTGCGTCTACCCGATCTATTCCCCTCGTGATCTTGTACACCTCTATAAGATCGCCCCTCATCCTCCTGCGCTCCAAGTGTGTGTTTGTTTGTGCGTGAGCGTGTCTCTCTCTCTCTCTCTCTCTCTCTCTGTGTGTTCTCAGTCCAACCGCGTGACGTCACCGCCTTACTGTGGGTGAACGGGATGAGAGGCCGCACGTTGAGGGAAGGGGACAGAGTCCGTCTCAGCTGCAGTTCCGTTGCAGCGGATCCACCAGTCCATGAATACACCTGGTACAGATACGGAGCTGAAATCAAGAGGGGAACGAGTCCCGACCTGGAATACCCGTCCATATCCTACGCGGACTTCGGGAAGTACATGTGCCAAGCCACCAACACAGTGGGAAGCAGGCAATCGGCTGAACTCACACTTAGGGGCAAGCGTGAGTATCCCCGCAGAGCACGTCATCCTGAGATAAAGTCCCACCCCATATGGATAAATGAATATCTCTGAAACAAAACACAGCACTAGTGTGTGAACGGGCGATCGCTGGTCGGCGTGGACTCGGTGGGCACAAGGGGCCTGTTTCAGCGCTGTATCTATAAACTAAACACAGAACGTGCGGAAAAAGACTTGTTTACTAGTGCCCTCCCCTATTTCCCCATTTACTGGTGCCCTCCCATAATTCAGAATTTACAGGTGCCCTCCCCTAATTCTCTATTTACCTCCCAGTTCAACCTCAACTACCTCCTCCGGCAGCTCGTTCCATACACCCACCACCCTCTGTGTGGAAAGAGATTCCTATTAAATCTTTCCCCCCCCCCCCTTCACCTTGAACCCATGTCCTCTGGTCCTCGATTCCCCTACTCTGGGCAAGAGACTCTGTGCGTCTACCCAATCTATTCCCCTGGTGATATTTGTACACCTCTATAAGATCGCCCCTCATCCTCCTGCGCCCCAAGGAACAGAGTCCCAGCCTGGCCCCAACCTCTCCCTGTAGCTCAGGCCCCTTGAGTCCTGGCAACATCCTCGTCAATCTTCTCTGCACCCTTTCCAGCTCCACGACATCCTTCTTTCAGCAGGACGACCAAAACTGAACACAGTGCTCCAAATGCGGCCTCACCAACGTCACAGGGCAATGCTGGTTTAAACCACAGATGGGCACAAGATGCTGGAGTAACATAACGAGAGGAGTTGAGTATAGGAGCAAAGAGGTCCTTCTGCAGTTGTACAGGGCCCTGGTGAGACCGCACCTGGAGTACTGTGTGCAGTTTTGGTCTCCAAATTTGAGGAAGGACGTCCTTGCTATTGAGGCAGTGCAGCGTAGGTTCACCAGGTTAATCCCCGGGATGGCGGGACTGTGGCTTTAAACTAAGTAGTGGGGGGGAGGGGTTAACAAATTGTGAATATGAAGATGAGGTAAAAGGGAATACAGGAGATATTGCAAAAGACTCTCGGAAGAATGGGAACAGAAGTTCTAGAGCGGAAAAGAAATTAAGGGCAGAGCCAATTGTGAACGATGTGAGAGGGGAGGTAAATACAGAAGTTAAAGTGTTGTACTTAAATGCGCGTAGTATAAAAAATAAAGTGGATGAGCTTGAGGCTCAGTTAGTCATGGGCAAGTATGATGTTGTAGGGATCACTGAGACATGGCTACAAGAGGACCAGGGCTGGGAACTGAATATTCAGGGATACACAACGTATAGAAAAGACAGACAGGTGGGCAGAGGGGGTGGGGTTGCTCTGATGGTAAGGAATGATATTCATTCCCTTGCAAGGGGTGACATAGAATCAGGAGATGTTGAATCAGTATGGATAGAAATGAGAAATTGTAAGGGTAAAAAGACCCTAATGGGAGTTATCTATAGGCCCCCAAACAGTAGCCTCGACATAGGGTGCAAGTTGAATCAGAAGATAAAATTGGCGTGTCAAAAATGTAATGCTACGGTGGTTATGGGAGATTTCAACATGCAGGTAGACTGGGAAAATCAGGTTGGAAATGGACCCCAGGAAAGAGAGTTTGTAGAGTGCCTTCGAGATGGATTCTTAGAACAGCTTGTACTGGAGCCTACCAGGGAGAAGGCAATTCTGGATGTAGTGTTGTGTAATGATCCTGATCTGATAAGGGGACTAGAGGTAAAAAGAGCCATTAGGAGGCATTGATCACAACATGATAAGTTTTACTCTGCAAATGGAAAGGCAGAAGGGAAAATCGGAAGTGTCGGTATTACAGTATAGCAAAGGGGATTACAGAGGCATGAGGCAGGAGCTGGCCAAAATTGATTGGAAGGAGGCCCGAGCAGGGAAGACGGTAGAACAGCAATGGCAGGTATTCCTGGGAATAATGCAGAGGTTGCAGGATCAATTTATTCCAAAGAGGTGGAAAGACTCTAAGGGGAGTAAGAGACACCTGTGGCTGACAAGGGAAGTCAGGGACAGCATAAAAATTAAGGAGAGGAAGTATAACATAGCAAAGAAGAGTGGGAAGACAGAGGATTGGGACTCTTTTAAAGAGCAACAAAAGTTAACTAAAAAGGCAATACGGGGAGAAAAGATGAGGTACGAGGGTAAACTAGCCAATAATATAAAGGAGGATAGCAAAAGTTTTTTTAGGTACGTGAAGAGGAAAAAAATAGTCAAGGCAAATGTGGGTCCCTTGAAGACAGAAGCAGGGGAATTTATTATGGGGAACAAAGAAATGGCAGACGAGTTAAACCGTTACTTTGGATCTGTCTTCACTGAGGAAGATACACACAATCTCCCAAATGTTCTAGGGGCCGGAGAACCTAGGGTGATGGAGGAACTGAAGGAAATCCACATTAGGCAGGAAATGGTTTTGGGTAGACTGATGGGACTGAAGGCTGATAAATCCCCAGGGCCTGATGGTCTGCATCCCATGGTACTTAAGGAGGTGGCTCTAGAAATAGTGGAAGCATTGGAGATCATTTTTCAATGTTCTATAGATTCAGGATCAGTTCCTGTGGATTGGAGAATAGCAAATGTTATCCCACTTTTTAAGAAAGGAGGGAGAGAGAAAACGGGTAATTATAGACCAGTTAGTCTGACATCAGTGGTGGGGAAGATGCTGGAGTCAATTATAAAAGACGAAATTGCTGAGCATTTGGATAGCAGTAACGGGATCATTCCGAGTCAGCATGGATTTACGAAGGGGAAATCATGCTTGACAAATCTACTGGAATTTTTTGAGGATGTAACTAGGAAAATTGACAAGGGAGAGTCAGTGGATGTGGTGTACCTCGACTTTCAGAAAGCCTTCGACAAGGTCCCACATAGGAGATTAGTGGGCAAAATTAGGGCACATGGTATTGGGGGTAGGGTACTGACATGGATAGAAAATTGGTTGACAGACAGAAAGCAAAGAGTGGGGATAAATGGGTCCCTTTCGGAATGGCAGGCAGTGACCAGTGGGGTACCGCAAGGTTCGGTGCTGGGACCCCAGCTATTCACGATATACATTAATGACTTAGACGAAGGGATTAAAAGTACCATTAGCAAATTTGCAGATGATACTAAGTTGGGGGGTAGTGTGAATTGTGAGGAAGATGCAATAAGGCTGCAGGGTGACTTGGACAGGTTGTGTGAGTGGGCGGATACATGGCAGATGCAGTTTAATGTAGATAAGTGTGAGGTTATTCACTTTGGAAGTAAGAATAGAAAGGCAGATTATTATCTGAATGGTGTCAAGTTAGGAGGAGGGGGAGTTCAACGAGATCTGGGTGTCCCAGTGCATCAGTCAATGAAAGGAAGCATGCAGGTACAGCAGGCTGTGAAGAAAGCCAATGGAATGTTGGCCTTCGTAACAAGAGGAGTTGAGTATAGGAGCAAAGAGGTCCTTCTACAGTTGTACCGGGCCCTGGTGAGACCGCACCTGGAGTACTGTGTGCAGTTTTGGTCTCCAAATTTGAGGAAGGATATTCTTGCTATGGAGGGCGTGCAGCGTAGGTTCACTAGGTTAATTCCCGGAATGGCGGGACTGTCGTATGTTGAAAGGCTGGAGCGATTGGGCTTGTATACACTGGAATTTAGAAGGATGAGGGGGGATCTTATTGAAACATATAAGATAATTAGGGGATTGGACACATTAGAGGCAGGAAACATGTTCCCAATGTTGGGGGAGTCCAGAACAAGGGGCCACAGTTTGAGAATAAGGGGTAGGCCATTTAGAACGGAGATGAGGAAGAACTTTTTCAGTCAGAGGGTGGTGAAGGTGTGGAATTCTCTGCCTCAGAAGGCAGTGGAGGCCAGTTCGTTGGATGCTTTCAAGAGAGAGCTGGATAGAGCTCTTAAGGATAGCGGAGTGAGGGGGTATGGGGAGAAGGCAGGAACGGGGTACTGATTGAGAGTGATCAGCCATGATCGCATTGAATGGCGGTGCTGGCTCGAAGGGCTGAATGGCCTACTCCTGCACCTATTGTCTATTGTCTATTGTCTATTGTCTATTGACTGTCGTACGAGGAAAGATTGGAAAGGCTGGGGCTTGTATTCACTGGAGTTTAGAAGGATGAGAGGGGATCTTATAGAGATAATAAAATTATAAAAGGACTTATAAAATTATAAAAGGACTGGACAAGCTCGATGCAGGAAACATGTTGCCAATGTTGGGGGAGTCCAGAACCAGGGGCCACACACACACAGTCTAAGAATAAAGGGGAGGCCGTTTAAAACGTTTTTTTAAAAAAAGTTTCCACCCAGAGAGTTGTGAATGTTTTAGGGCGAGGGGGAGGGAGAGGGAGAGAGAGAGAGAGAGGGAGGGAGAGAGAGAGAGAGAGAGAGAGAGAGAGAGAGAGAGAGAGAGAGAGAGAGAGGGAGGGAGGGAGGGAGGGAGGGAGCATGTGTGTGTGTATGTGTGTCTAACGCTGGCTGCCCTTGTCATTTCAGATAAGCCCCAGGGCGTCCACATTGAGTCCCGTGTCAATGATGTGCAGGTCGGGAGGGCTGTGTACAACGTGAGCATGGTTGACCGGCTGATCCTGACGTGTGCTAGCCATGTGAGTGATCCTCCCGTGAGCAGATACTTCTGGTATCACAACGGCCGTGTTAACGGATGGGGTGCCCAGAGTCTGGTGTTTGACGGCATCACCCCAGAACAAGCGGGCCCGTATCGCTGTACAGCCGAGAACGAGATTGGCAATATGAGCTCAGAGACCATCACTGTTAACGTGTTGTGTGAGTATTCCCCACCATCCCTTGCAGAGTTGCCAACCGTCCCGTATTAGCCGGGACATCCCATATCTTGGGCTAAATTGGTATGGACCGCCCTTGTCCCGTATTCGGCCTGGGGGGCGCTGTAGGCCCGAACACTGTAGGCCCGGACAGTGTTGGACCGGGGGGGGGCCTGAAGGCCCGGACGCTGTAGGCCCGGACGCTGTAGGCCCGGACATTGTAGGCCCGGACACTGAAGGCCCGGTCAGTGTAGGCCCGGACACTGTAGGCCCGGACGCTGCAGGGCCGGACACTGTAGGCCCAGACACTGTGGTCCAGGGGGGCACTGTAGACCCGGACACCGTAGGCCTGGATGCTGTAGGCCCGGACGCTGTAGGCCCGGCCACTATAGGCCCGGACACTCTGGGCCAGGGGGGCGCTGTTGTCCCGTACACTGTAGGCCCGGACACTGTAGGCGCGGACACTGTAGGTCCGGACGCTGTAGGCCTGGACCATGTAGGCCCGGACAGTGTAGGCCCAGAAGCTGTAGGCCGGGACGCTGTAGTCCCGGACGCTGTAGGCCCGGATGCTGTAGGACTGGACACTGTTGGCCCGGATGCTGTAGGCCCGGACACTGTGGGCCGGGACGCTGTAGGCCTGGACAGTGTCCCGCCCTGACGCTGTAGGCCGGGACACTGTATGCCCAGATGCTATAGGCCCGGACGCTGTAGGCCCGGACGCTGTAGGCCCGGACGCTGTAGGCCCGGACGCTGTAGGCCCGGACGCTGTAGGTGGACGCTGTGGGCCCGGACACTGTGGGCCAGAGGGGCGCTGTAGGCCCGGACACTGTAGGCCCGGATGCTGTAGGCCCGGATGCTGTAGGCCCGGACACTGTAGGCCCGGACACTGTAGGCCCGGATACTGTAGGCCTGGACAGTGTAGGCCCGGGCAGTGTAGGCCCAGACGCTGTAGGCCCGGACACTGTAGGCCCGGACGCTGTAGGCCCGTACGCTGAAGGCCCGTACGCTGTTGTCCCGGATGCGGTTGGTCAGGACGCTGTAGGCCCAGATGCTGTAGGCCCGGACAGTTCTAGCCCGGACAGTGTAGGCTCGGACGATGTAGGCCCAGACACTGTAGACTCGGACACTGTGGGCCCAGACGCTGTAGGTGCGGACGCTGTAGGCCCGGACACTGAGGCCCAGGGGGGGCGCTGTAGTTCCGGACACTGTAGGCCCGGACGGTGTAGGCCCGGACACTGTAGGCCCGGACGGTGTAGGCCCGGACACTGTAGGCAAAGACACTGTAGGCCGGTACCCTGTGGGCCCGGACACTGTAGGCAAAGACACTGTAGGCCGGGACCCTGTGGGCCCGGACACTGTGGGCCGGGTGGCGCTGTACACCCGGATGCTGTAGGCCCAGACAGTGTAAGCCCAGACACTGTAGGCCCGGATGCTGTTGGCCCAGACGCTTTAGGCCCGGACGCTGTAGGCCCAGATACTGTAGGCCCGGACAGTGTTGGACCGTATTAGGCCGCTGTATTAGGCCTGGGGGGGCGCTGTAGGCCCGGACAGTATAGACCAGGACACTGTAGGCCCGGACGCTGTAGGCCCGGACAGTGTTGGCCCGGACACTGTAGGCCCGGACACTGTGGGCTCGGACACTGTGGGCTCGGACACTGTGGGCCCGGATGCTGTAGGCACGGACAGTTCCGGCCCGGACAGTGTAGGCCCAGACGATGTAGGCCCGGGGGACACTGTAGGCCCGGACAGTGTTGGACCGTATTAGGCCGCTGTATTAGGCCTGGGGGGTGCTGTAGGCCCGGACAGTGTAGGCCCGGACAGTGTAGGCCCGGACACTGTAGGCCCGAACACTGTAGGCCCGGACGCTGTAGGCTCGGACAATGGGCCCGGATGCTGTAGGCACGGACAGTTCCGGCCCGGACAGTGTAGGCCATACGATGTAGGCCCGGACAGTGTGGGCCGGGGGGCGCTAAAGGCCCGGATGCTGTAGGCCAGGACAGTGCAGGCCTGAACAGTTTAGGCCTAGACGCTTTATGCCGGGACATTGTGGCCCCGGTCACTGTGGACCAGGGGGCGCTGTAGGCCCAGACGCTGTTGGCCCGGACACTGTAGGCCTAGACACTGCAGGCCTGGACACTTTAGGCCCGGACAGCATTGGCCTGGACACTGTAGGCCCGGAAGTGTAGGCCCGGAAGCTGTAGGCCCGGACACTGTAGGCCTGGACACTGTAGGCCCGGACAGTGTGGGCCGGGGGGCGCTATAGGGCCGGGGGGCGCTATAGGCCCGGATGCTGTAGGCCCGGATGCTGTAGGCCCGGACGGTGTAAGCCCGGATACTTTAGGCCCGGATGCTGTTGGCCCATACGCTTTAGGCCCGGACGCTGCAGGCCCGGATACTGTAGGCCCGGACAGTGTGGGCCCAGGGGGCGCTGAAGGCCCGGATGCTGTAGGCCTGGATAGTGTAGGCCTGGACAGTGTAGGCCTAGATGCTGTTGGCCCGGACGCTCTAGGCCTGGACACTGTTGGCCGGGTGGTGCTGTAGGCCCAGTTCCGGCCGGGACAGTGTAGGCCCAGACAATGTAGGTCCGGACACTGTAGGCCCGGACACTGTGGCCCAGGGGGGCGCTGTAGGCCGGGATGCTGTAGGCCGGGACGCTGTACGCCTGGACAGTATAGGCCCGGACAGTATAGGCCCGGACAGTATAGGCCCGGACAGTATAGGCCCGGACAGTATAGGCCCGGACAGTATAGGCCCGGACAGTATAGGCCCGGACAGTATAGGCCCAGATGCCCAGTATAGGCCCGGACACTGTAGGCCCGGACAGTGTAGGCCCAGACAGTGTAGGCCCAGACAGTGTAGGCACGGGGGGGGGGCTGTAGGCCCAGACGCTGTTGGCCCGGACAATGTAGGCTCAGACAGTATAGGCCCGGACAGTGTAGGCCCGGACGCTGTAGGCCCGGACACTGTTGGCCTGGTTGCTGTAGGCCCAGACGCTGTAGGCCCAGACGCTGTAGGCCCGGACACTGTAGGCCAGGAAACTGTGGGCCAGGGGGCACTATAGGCCCGGACGCTGTAGGCCCGGACACTCTAGGCGCGGACGCTGTAGGCCCGGACGCTGTAGGCCCAGACTGTGGGCCAGGGGGGCGCTGTAGGCCCGGACACTCGAGGCCCAGAACTGTGGGCCAGGGGGGTGCTGTAGGCCCGGACTGTGGGCCCGGACGCTGTAGGCCTGGACGCTGTAGGACCAGACAGTGTAGGCCTGGACAGTTTAGGCCCGGATGCTGTCAGGGAGCGCTGTTCGCCCGGATGCTGTCGGCCCGGACACTGTAGGCCGGGACAGTTTAAGCCCGGACTGTTGACTTGGACAGTGTAGGCCCGGAGGCCCGGACAGTGTAGGCCCGGAGGCCCGGACAGTGTAGGCCCGGAGGCCCGGACAGTGTAGGCCCGGACAGTGTCGGCCCGGACACTGTGGGCCTGGACAGTATAGGCTCGGACAGTGTAAGCCCGGATGCTGTAGGCCCGGACACTGTAGGCCCGGACACTGTCGGCCGGGGGGCACTGTAGGCCCGGACACTCTAGGCCCAGACACTGTGGGTCCGGACGCTGTAGGCCTGGACGCTGTAGGCCTGGACGCTGTAGGCCCGGTCACTGTGGGCCAGGACAGTATAGGCCCGGACAGTTTAGGCCCGGATGCTGTCGGGGAGCGCTGTAGGCCCAGATGCTGTTGGCCCGGATGCTGTGGGCCCGGATGCTGTAGGCCCGGACGCTGTAGGCCGGGACAGTTTAAGCCCAGACTGTAGGCTCGGACAGTGTAGGCCAGGAGGCCCGGAGGCCAGGAGGCCCGGAGGCCAGGAGGCCCGGAGGCCAGGAGGCCCGGAGGCCAGGAGGCCCGGAGGCCCGGAGGCCAGGAGGCCCGGAGGCCAGGAGGCCAGGAGGCCAGGAGGCCCGGAGGCCCGGACACTGTAGGACACTGTAGGCCAGGACACTGTAGGCCCGGACACTGTAGGCCCAGATGATGTAGGACTGGACACTGTAGGCCGGGACGGTTTAAGCCCGGACACTGTAGGCTCGGAAGCTTTAGGCCCGGACGCCGTAGGCCCAGACAGTGTAGGCCCAGACAGTGTAGGCCCGGAGGCTGTAGGCCCAGACTGTGGGCCAGGGGGGCGCTGCAGACCCAGACACACTAGGCCCGGACACACTAGGCCCGGACACTGTAGGCTCGGACGCTGTAGGCCCAGACGCTGTAGGCCCGGACGCTGTAGGCCGTGACTGTGGGTCAGTGGGGCGCTTTAGGCCCGGACACTGTAGGCCCAGACACTGTGGGCCAGGGGGGGCGCTGTAGGCCCAGACACACTAGGCCTGGATAGTGTAGGCCCGGACAGTGTAGGCCCGGATGCTTTAGGCCCGAACGCCGTAGGCCCGGACGCCGTAGGCCCGGACGCCGTAGGCCCGGACGCCGTAGGCCCGGACGCCGTAGGCCCAGACGCCGTGAGCCCGGACGCTGTGGGCCCGGACGCTGTGGGGCAGCGGGGCACAGTAGGCCCAGTAGGCCCAGACACTGTGGGCCCAGACACTGTGGGGCCAGGGGGGTGCTGTAGACCCAGACACACTAGGCCCTGACACTGTTGGCCCGGGCGCTGTAGGCCCGGACACTGTAGGCCCGGACAGTTTAGGCCCGGACACTGTAGGCCCGGATACTGTAGGCCTGGGCAGTGTAGGCCAGGGCAGTGTAGGCCTGTACAGTGTAGGTCCGGACAGTGTAGGCCCGGACGCTGTAGGCCTGGACATTTTAGGCCCGGACACTGTAGGGCCAGACACTGTGGGCCCGGGTGCACTGTATGCCCGGACGCTTTAGGCCTGGACGCTTTAGGCCTGGACGCTGTAGGCCCGGACTGCGGGCCAGAGGGGCGCTGTAGGCCCGGACACTCTAGGCCCAGACACTGTGGGCCAGGGGCCGCTGTAGGCCTGGACGCTGTAGGACCGGACAGTGTAGGCCCGGACAGTTTAGGCCTGGACGCTGTCGGGGAGCGCTGTTGGCCCGGATGCTGTAGGCCCGGACGCTGTAGGCCGGGACAGTTTACGCCCGGACTGTAGGCTCAGACAGTGTAGGCCCGGAGGCCCGGACACTGTAGGAACTGGACACTGTAGACCCGGACAGTGTAGGCCCGGACACTGTGTGCCAGGACAGTATAGGCTCGGACAGTGTAGGCCGGGATGCTGTAGGCCCGGATGCTGTGGGCCAGGGGGCACTGTAGGCCCGGATGCTCTAGGCCCGGACGCTGTAAGCTCGGATGCTGTAGGCCCAGACTGTGGGCCAGGGGGGCGCTGTAGGCCGGACACTCTGGGCCCAGACACTGTGGGCCAGGACTGTGGGCCCGGACGCTGTAGGCCTCGACTCTGTAGGACCGGACAGTGTAGGCCCGGACAGTGTAGGCCCGGACAGTATAGGCCTGGACGCTGTCGGGGAGCGCTGTTGGCCCGGATGCTGTAGGCCCGGATGCTGTAGGCCCGGACGCTGTAGGCCGGGACAGTTTAAGCCCGGACTGTAGGCTCAGTGTAGGCCCGGAGGCCCGGACACTGTAGACCCAGACTGTGGGCCAAGGGGGCGCTGTAGGCCCGGACACTCTAGGCCCAGACACTGTGGGCCAAGGGGGCGCTGTAGGTCTGGACGCTGTAGGACCGGACATTTTAGGCCCGGACAGTTTAGGCCCAGACGCTGTCGGGGTGCGCTGTAGGCCCGGATGCTGTTGGCCCGGATGCTGTAGTCCCGGACGCTGTAGGCCGGGACAGTTTAAGCCCGGACTGTAGGCTCGGACAGTGTAGGCCCGGAGGCCCGGACACTGTAGGAACCGGACACTGTAGGCCTGGACAGTTTAGGCCCGGACAGTGTAGGTCCGGACAGTGTGGGCCGGGGGGCACTGTAGGCCCGGATGCTGTAGGCCCGGACGCTGTAAGCTCGGACGCCGTAGGCCCAGACTGTGGGCCAGGGGGGCGCTGTTGCACTGGACGCTGTAGGCCCGGACAGTGTAGGCCCGGACACTGTAGGCCTGGAGGGCGCAGTAGGCCCGGACACTGTAGGCCCGGATGCTTTAGGCACGGACGCTGTAGGCACGGACGCTGTAGGCCCGGACAGTGTAGGCCTGGACACTGTAGGCCCGGACAGTGTAGGCTCGGAGGCCCGGACACTGTAGGCCCGGACAGTGTAGGCCCGGACACTGTAGGCCCGGACAGTATGGGCTGGGGGGCACTGTAGGCCCAGATGCTGTAGGCACAGATGCTTTAGGACCGGACGCTGTAGGCCGGGATGGTTTAAGCCCGGACACTGTAGGCTCGGACGCTTTAGGCCCGGACGCCGTAGGCCCAGACAGTGTAGGCCCGGACGCTGTAGGCCCGGATGCTGTAGGCCCGGACGCTGTGGGTCCGGACGCTGTAGGTCCGGACGCTGTAGGCCCAGACTTTGGGCCAGTGGGGCGCTGTCGGCCCAGACACTGTGGGCCAGGGGGGGATGCTGTAGGCCCAAACACTCTGGGCCCGGATGCTGTAGGCCTGGGACACTGTAGGCCCGGACAGTGTAGGCCCATACAGTGTAGGCCCGGACAGTGTAGGCCGGACAGTGTAGGCCCGGAAAGTGTAGGCCCGGACAGTGTAGGCCCGGACGCTGTAGGCCCGGACGCTGTAGGCCCGGACGCTGTAGGCCCGGACGCTGTAGGCCCAGACTGTGGGCCAGCGGGGCGCTGTAGGCTCGGACACTGTAGGCCCAGACACTGTGGGCCAGGGGGGCGCTGTAGACCCAGACACTCTAGGCCCGGACAGTTTAGGCCCGGATAGTTTAGGCCTGGACACTGTAGGCCCGGATACAGTAGGCCCGGGCAGTGTAAGCCCGGGCAGTGTAGGCCTGTACAGTGTAGGCCCGGACAGTGTAGGCCCGGACGCTGTAGGCCTGGACACTGTAGGCCCGGACACTGTAGGCCCAGACACTGTGGGCCGGGGTGCACTGTAGGCCCGGACGCTGTAGGCCCAGATGCTGTAGGCCCAGACTGTGGGCCAGGGGGGCGCTGTAGGCCCAGACACTCTAGGCGCAGACACTGTGGGCCAGGGGGGCGCAATAGGCCCGGACTGTGGGCCCAGGCGCTGTAGGCCTGGATGCTGTAGGACCATACAGTGTAGGCCCGGACAGTTTACGCCCGGACGTTGTCGGGGAGCGCTGTAGGCCCGGATGCTGTTGGCCCGGATGCTGTAGTCCCGGACGCTGTAGGCCGGGACAGTTTAAGCCCGGACTGTAGGCTCAGTGTAGGCCCGGAGGCCCGGACACTGTAAGAACCGGACACTGTAGGCCCGGACAGTGTGGTCCGGGAAGCACTGTAGGCCCGGATGCTGTAGGCCCGGACGCTGTAAGCTCGGACGCTGTAGGCCCAGACTGTGGGCCAGGGGGGCGCTGTTGGCCTGGACGCTCTAGGCCCGGACGTGTAGGCCCGGACAGTGTAGGCCCGGACACTGTAGGCCCAGACACTGTAGGCCCCAGGACAGTTTAGGCCCGGACACTATAGGCCCAGACACTGTGGGCCAGGAGGGCGCTGTAGGCCCGGACACTGTAGGCCCGGACGCTTTAGGCACGGACGCTGTAGGCACGGACAGTGTAGGCCTGGATCGAGAATCTGTCAATCTCCCCTTTAAAAATCTCTCCTTGTCGCTGATAATCCAGACAAACCACTCTCTGTAGCGAATAGTGTTTCGGCAGACTGGTTAGCACGCAACAAAATGGCGGTCACGGTGGCGCAGCGGGTCGAACTGCTGCCTCACGGAGCTAGAGACCCGGGTTCCATCCCGACCGCGGGCGCTGTCTGTACGGAGTTTGTGCGCACGTTTTCTCTCCCCGTGACCTGCGTGGGTTTTCTCCGGGCGCTCCGGTTTCCTCCCACACTCCAAAGACGTGCGTGCGGGTTTGTGGGTCAATTGGCTTCAGTAAATGTAAATATTGTCCCTACTGTGTGTGTGTTTGTGTGTGTCTGCGTGTGTGCGTGTGTGCGTGTGTATGTGTGTATGTGTGTGTGTGCGTGTGTGCGTGTGTGTGCGTGTGTGCGTGTGTGTGCGTGTGTGCGTGTGTATGTGTGTGCGTGTGTGTATGTGTGTGCGTGTGTATGTGTGTGTGTCTGTGTGTGTGTGTGTGTGTGTGTGCGCGTGTGTGTGTGTGTGTGTGTGTGTGTCTGTGTGCGCGTGTGTGTGTGTGTGCGTGTGTGTGTGTGTGTGTGTGTGTGGGATAGTGTTAGTGTGTGGGGATCGCTGGTCGGCACGGACTCGATGGGCCGAAGGGCCTGTTTCCGCGCTGTATCTTTAAACTAAACTAAACTAAATTAACTGTACCTCGTTACACGTGAAATGAAAATAAACTCAAACCTCTTCCTGTAACTAATATCTTCTAATTCCTGCAAATCTTTCCTTGTAACTAATCGGTCCTAATCCACACAAATCCCCACCTTGTGGCTAATTCCCACTAATCCACTCACATCTTAGTTTAGTTTAGTTTAGAGATACAGCGCGCAAACAGGCCCTTTGGCCCACCGAGTCCGTGCCGCCCAGCGATCCCCGCACACTAACACTGTCCCACACACACACACACACACACACACGCACACACACACACACACACGCACGCACGCACACACACACACTGGGGGACAATTTACAATCTTTACACCGAAGCCAATTAACCTACAAACCCGCACGCACGTCTTTGGAGTGAGGGAGGAAACCAGAGCGCCCGGAGAAAACCCACGCAGGTCACGGGGAGAGAACGTGCGCACAAACTCCGTACAGACAGCGCCCGCGGTCGGGATGGAACCCGGATCTCCGGCGCTGCATTCGCTGTAAGGCGGAGACTATACCGCTGTGCCAGCGTGACCGCCCGTAACTAACAGCTTCTAATCCTCTCGCATTTCTGCACTTTTACTAATGCCCTCTAATCCAGGCTCACCTCTCCTTGAATGAATGGTTTTTTAATTGACTTACGTGAAAAGTCTCACACATATTCTATGTCTTTAAGTAAACTAGGAATGCAAACTGCTGCCAGACCAAAGTTACAAGCTTTTCCATCTTAATGCAAACCATTTTTAACACATTCCATTGTTCTACCACAGAAACGTAGACAACAGGTGCAGGAGGAGGCCATTCGGCCCTTCGAGCCTGTACGCACCGCCATTCATTGTGATCACGGCTGACCGTCCACAATCAGTAACCCGTGCCTGCCTTCTCCCCATACCCCTTGATTCCACTAGCCCCTAGAGCTCTATCTAACTCTCTCTTAAATCCATCCAGTGAATCGGCCTCCACTGCTCTCTGTGGCAGAGAATCCCACACATTCACAACTGGAAAAGTTCCTTCTCACCTCAGTTTTAAACGGCCTCCCCTTTATTCTTAGACTGTGTGTGTGTGGCCCCTGGTTCTGGACTCCCCCAACATTGGGAACATGTTTCCTGCATCGAGCTTGTCCAGTCCTTTTATAATTTTATACGTCTCTATAAGATCCCCCTCTAAACTACAGTGAATACAAGCCCCAGTCTTTCCAATCTTTCCTCGTACGACAGTCCCGCCATCCTGGGGATTAACCTGGTGAACCTACGCTGCACTGCCTCAATAGCAAGGACGTCCTTCCACAAATTTGGAGAACAAAACTGCGCACAGTACTCCAGGTGCGGTCTCACCAGGGCCCTGTACAACTGCACACAGTACTCCAGGTGCGGTCTCACCAGGGCCCTGTACAACTGCAGAAGGACCTCTTTGCTACTATACTCAAATCCTCTCGCAATGAAGGCCAACATGCCATTGGCTTTCTTCACTGCCTGCTGTACCTGCATGCATCCTTTCAGTGACTGATGCACTAGGACACCCAGGTCTCGTTTCAATTCCCCCTTACCTAATCTGACACAATTGAGATAATAATCTGCCTCCTTGTTTTTGCCGCCAAAGTGGATAACCTCACATTTATCTACATTATACTGCATCTGCCCACTCACTCAACCTGTCCAGGTCACCCTGCAACCTCCGAACATCCTCTTTGCAGTTCACAATGCCACCCAGCTTTGTGTCATCTTCAAACTTGCTCGTGTTACTTTTAAACCTCAACATTTAAAAAAAGGGTCTCGACCCGAAACGTCACCCGTTCCTTCTCTCCAGAGATGCTGCCTGACCCGCTGAGTTACCCCAGCACTTTGTACCTGTCCACGTTCTCCACAGAGATGCTGCCTGACCCGCTGAGTTACTCCAGCACTTTGTACCTGTCCACGTTCTCCACAGAGATGCTGCCCGACCCGCTGAGTTACTCCAGCACTTTGTACCTGTCCACGTTCTCCACAGAGATGCTGCCTGACCCGCTGAGTTACTCCAGCACTTTGTACCTGTCCACGTTCTCCACACAGATGCTGCCCGACCCGCTGAGTTACTCCAGCACTTTGTACCTGTCCACGTTCCCCACACAGATGCTGCCCGACCCGCTGAGTTACTCCAGCACTTTGTACCTGTCCACGTTCTCCACACAGATGCTGCCCGACCCGCTGAGTTACTCCAGCACTTTGTACCTGTCCACGTTCTCCACAGAGATGCTGCCCGACCCGCTGAGTTACTCCAGCACTTTGTACCTGTCCACGTTCCCCACACAGATGCTGCCCGACCCGCTGAGTTACTCCAGCACTTTGTACCTGTCCACGTTCCCCACACAGATGCTGCCCGACCCGCTGAGTTACTCCAGCACTTTGTACCTGTCTACGTTCTCCACAGAGATGCTGCCCGACCCGCTGAGTTACCCCAGCACTTTGTACCTGTCCACGTTCCCCACAGAGATGCTGCCTGACCCGCTGAGTTACTCCAGCACTTTGTACCTGTCCACGTTCTCCACAGAGATGCTGCCCGACCCGCTGAGTTACTCCAGCACTTTGTACCTGTCCACGTTCTCCACACAGATGCTGCCCGACCCGCTGAGTTATCTTTGATTTGCCTTACAGATGCACCGATAAATGTAAGTGTGGTTTTGGAGGCGGCTGAGGTGGAGGAGGGGAAAGAGTTGACTCTACATTGCAAGGATAAGGCCAACCCGCCCTCTCACAGGTACCATTGGAGGAAGGACTGCTCTGGGATCCTGCACGATCTGGAAGGTAACGACTCCAAGCTGGTGACCAGTTTTGACATTGCCGACCAGACCTGCCATTATTACTGCTCAGCGACCAACAAGATCGGCAAACGGACGTCCGGCGCCAAAACCGTGCGGGTTCTGTGTGAGTATCCCTCGGTGTTTGCCACTCAAGCCTCAGGCCTAACCTCTAGTGTCCCTTATTAGCCGGGACATCCCGTATTGTGGGCTGAATTGGTTTGTCCCGTACGGGACTGCCCTTGTCCCGTATTAGGCCCGGGGTGCGCTGTAGGCCTGGGGGACGTTGTAGGCCCGGGGGACGTTGTAGGCCCGGGGGGCGGTGTAGGCCCGGGCACTGCAGGCCCGGTCACTGTAAAGCCGAGGGAACAGTGTAGCCCAGGACGCTGTAGGCCCAGACGCTGTAGGCCCAGACGCTGCAGGCCCGGACACTGTAAGGCCGGCGGAACAGTGTAGGCCAGGACGCTGTAGACCCGGACGCTGTAGGCCCGGACAGTGCAGGCCCGGACACTGTAGGCCCGGTCACTGTAGGCCCGGTCACTCTTGGCTCGCCCTTGTCCCATATTAGGCCCGGGGAGTGGTGTAGGCCCGGAGGCTGTAGGCCCGTAGGCTGTAGGCCCAGACGCTGTAGGCCCAGACAGTGTAGGCCGGGACAGTGTAGGCCGGGACAGTGTAGACCCAGACACTGTAGGCCCGGACACTGTGGGCCCGGACACTGTAGGCCCGAACACTGTAGGCCCGGACGCAGTAGGCCCGGACGCTGTAGGCCCTGACATTGTAGGCCCGGACAGTGTAAGCACGGGATAGTGTAGGCCCGGACAGTGTAAGCACGGGATAGTGTAGGCCCGGACACTGTAGGCACCGGCACTGTAGATCCACAGACTGTAGGCCTGGACACTGTAGGCCCGGACAGTGTACACCCGGACGCTGTAGATCCGCATGCTGTAGGCCCGGACAGTGTACACCCGGACGCTGTAGGCCCGGATGCTTTAAGCTCGGACAGTGTAGGCCCGTATGCTGTAGGCCCAGACGCAGTAGGCCCGGACGCTGTAGGCCCGGACACTGTAGGCCCGGACACTGTACGTCCGAACACTGTAGGCCGGGACGCAGTAGGCCCGGACGCTGTAGGCCGGGACACTATTGGCCCGGACACTGTAGGCCCGGACACTGTAGGCCGGGACACTATTGGCCCGGACACTGTAGGACCGGACACTGTAGGCCCGGACACTGTAGGCCCGCACACTGTAGGCCCGCACACTGTAGGCCCGCACACTGTAGGCCCGCACACTGTAGGCCCGGGGGCCCGGGTGCCGCCTAACGGAGGCTGCGTAGCAACTCGCCTCCCGGCCCGGGCAGCCGCCATTGGCTGGGTGAGGTCACGTGGGGCGCAGGGCGGTGACGTCACCTTGTCCCGTATTTGGGAGCGAGGAAGAAGGTGACCCCTACTCACCCCTGACCCGTGACCCCCCTGGTTCCTTGACCCTTGATCTCTGACCCTCCCCAGTTGACAAGGTCGCAACTCAGAAGGCCACAAGTGATAGGAGCAGAATTAGGCCATTCGGCCCATCCAGTCCGCTCCGCCATTCAATCGCGGCTGGTCTATCTCTCCCTCCCAACCCCATTCTCCTGCCTTCTCCCCATAACCCCTGACACCCGCACTGATCGAGAATCTGTCCGTCTCTGTGCCTTACAAACATCCACTGACTTGCGGCCTCCACCGCCCTCTGTGGCAGAGAATCCCACAGATTCACCGCCCTCTGGCTAAAGAAACTCCTCCTCATCTCCTTCCTAAAGGAACGTCCTTTAATTCTGAGGCCGTGCCCTCTGGTCCCAGACTCTCCCACTAGTGGAAACATCCTCTCCACATCCACTGTGTCCGGGCCGCTCGCTGTTCGGTGAAAGTTTCAATGGGGCCCTCCCCCCCCGCTCGATCTTCTAAACTCCAGAGATGCTGCCTGACCCGCTGAGTTACTCCAGCACTTTGTACCTGTCCACGTTCTCACCCCCTACCCCACCCGTAGCCCAACCTCTCACCTGTATCTAGGGGTTGCCAACTTCCTCATTCCCAAATACGGGACAAGGTGACGTCACCGCCCCGCGCCCCACGTGACCTCAGCCAGCCAGCGGCCACGTGCTCCTGCTCCACCAATGGCGGCCGCCTGGGCCGGGAGGAGGGTTGCTACGCAACCTCCGTTAGGCGGCGCCCTGGCCTCCAGGCCTACGCTGTCCAGACCTACAGTGTCCGGGCCTACAGTGTCCGGGCCTACAGCGTCTGGGCCTACAACGTCCGGGCCTACAGCGTCCGGGCCTACAGTGTACGGTCCTACAGTGCCCGGGCCTACATCGACCGGGCCTATAGTGTCTGGGCCTACAGTGTCTGGGCCTACAGCGTCTGGGCCTACAGCGTCCGGGCCTACAGTGTCCGGGCCTACAGTGTCCGGGCCTACAGTGTCCGGTCCTACAGTGCCCGGGCCTACAATGTCCGGTCCTACAGCGTCTGGGCCTACAGTGTACGGGCCTACAGTGCCCGGGCCTACAGCGTCTGGGCCTACAGCGCCCCCCGGGCCTAATTCAGCCCAAAATAAAGAATGTCCCGGCTAATATGGGACAGTGGGCGACCCCCACTGCCAAACCCTGACCCCCGATCCCTAACCCTTGACCCCCGACACCCACCGTCAACTCCGAACTCCGACATTATCGCCTAACTCTGACATGTAATCCCAACGCTAACCCTTGAACCCCTAACCCTGGCCCCACACCTCCAGGGATGTCCACTATTGACAATGTTTATTTGCTTTCAGGGAGCACACAAAGGAAAATAATCGCAAGTGTTACTCCTACCCTCATCTTCCTCATCCTGATCATTCCTGTGGTCTTTTACATCAGACAGTAAGTACAAAACCCCGAGCTCAACATTGCCCACTTCCCTGTCTCTGTCTCCGTCTCTGTCTCCATCTCCGCCCTTGTCCCTTATTAGGCCCAGGGGGCACTGTAGGCCCGGACGCTGTAGATCCGGACAGTGTAGGCCCGGGGACCGCTGAAGGCCCAGACACTGTAGGCCCGGGGGCGCTGTAGGCCCGGACAGTGTAGGCCCGGACAATGTAGGCCCGGAGAATGTAGGCCCAGACGCTGTTGACTCGGACACTGTAGGCCCAGACGCTGTAGGCCCGGACACTGTAGGCCTGGACGCTGTAGGCCCGGACACTCTAGTCCCAGACGCTGTAGGCCCAGACAGTGTAGGCCCGGACACTGTAGGCCCGGACACTGTAGATCCGGGAACCGCTGAAGGCCCAGACACTGTAGGCCCGGGGGCGCTGTAGGCCCGGACACTCTAGGCCCGGACGCTGTAGGCCCAGACAGTGTAGTCCCGAACGCTGTAGGCCCGGACACTGTAGGCCCGGACGCTGTAGGCCCGGACAGTGTAGGCCCGGGGGTCACTGTAGGCCCGGACACTGTAGGCCCGGATGCCCGGACACTGTAGGCCCAGAGATTGTAGGACCGGACGTTGTAGGCCCGGACACTGTAGGCCCGGATGCAGTAGGCCCGGACAGTGTAGTACCGGACGCTGTAGGCCCGGAGGCTGTAGGCCCGGATGCTGTAGGCCTGGACAGTGCAGGCCCGGAAGCTGTAGGCCCAGACGCTGTAGCTCTGGACAGTGTAGGCCCGGACACTCTAGGACCGGACGCTGTAGGCCCGGACACTGTAGGCCCGGTGGCCGCTGTAGGCCCGGACACTGTAAGCCCAGACACTGTAAACCCGGAGAATGTAGGCCCAGACGCTGTTGACTCGGACACTGTAGGCCCAGACGCTGTAGGCCCAGACAGTGTAGGCCCGGACACTGTAGGCCCGGACACTGTAGATCCGGGAACCGCTGAAGGCCCAGACACTGTAGGCCCGGGGGCGCTGTAGGCCCGGACACTCTAGGCCCGGACGCTGTAGGCCCAGACAGTGTAGTCCCGAACGCTGTAGGCCCGGACACTGTAGGCCCGGACGCTGTAGGCCCGGACAGTGTAGGCCCGGACAGTGTAGGCCCGGGGGTCACTGTAGGCCCGGACACTGTAGGCCCGGATGCCCGGACACTGTAGGCCCAGATGCTGTAGGCCCAGAGATTGTAGGACCGGACGTTGTAGGCCCGGACACTGTAGGCCCGGATGCAGTAGGCCCGGACAGTGTAGTACCGGACGCTGTAGGCCCGGAGGCTGTAGGCCCGGATGCTGTAGGCCTGGACAGTGCAGGCCCGGAAGCTGTAGGCCCAGACGCTGTAGCCCTGGACAGTGTAGGCCCGGACACTCTAGGACCGGACGCTGTAGGCCCGGACACTGTAGGCCCGGTGGCCGCTGTAGGCCCGGACACTGTAAGCCCAGACACTGTAAACCCGGACACTGTAGGCCCGGCGCTGTAGGCCCGGATGCAGTAGGCCCGGACACTGTATACCCGGACGCTGTAGGCCCAGACACTGTAGGCCCGGACAGTGTAGGACCGGACAGTGTAGGTCCGGGGGTCACTGTAGGCCCGGACACTGTAGGCCCGGATGCCTGGACACTGTAGGCCCAGATGCTGTAGGCCCAGAGACTGTAGGCCCGGACGCTGTAGGACGGACGCTGTAGGCCTGGACAGTGCAGGCCCGGACGATGTAGGCACGGACGCTGTAGGCCTGGACAGTGTAGGGCCCGGACACTCTAGGACCAGACGCTGTAGGCCCGTACACTGTAGGCCCGGAAACTGTAGGCCCGGACGCTGTAGGCCCAGACGCTGTAGGCCCGGACGCCGTAGGCCTGGACGCTGTAAGCCCGGATGCAGTAGGCCCGGACAGTGTAGGCCAGGACACTGTAGGCCCGGACACTGTAGGCCCGGACAGTGTAGGCCCGGACAGTGTAGGCCCGGACAGTGCAGGCCCCGGACAGTGTAGGTTAACGGAGTGTGTTCGGGGAGCGGGGTCGAGTGTGTTCGCCTAACGGTGGTTGCGTAGCCGGCAGTCCGTTCCCCCGGCCCGGGCGGCCGCCATTGGTGGAGCGGGAGCACGTGGCCGCTGGCTGGGTGAGGTCACGTGGGGCGCGGGGCGGTGACGTCACCTTGTGTCAATCTCTACCCTCGACAGAGATGCGATTTTTCTCTGTGTCGTATCTCCATCCCTCTCCCCTCCCTTCCCCTCCCCCTCAACTCCCCTCCCCCCTTCCTCCCCCTCCCTCACTCCCCACCCCCCTCCTCCTCCTCCCCCCTCCCCACCCCCTCCCCACCCCCCTTCTCCTCCTCCCCATCCCACCCTCCCTCCCCTCCCCCCTCCCTCCCCCCCTCCATCACTCCCCTTCCCTCCACTCCCCTCCCTCTCTCCCTCCCTCACTCCCCTCCCCCTACTTCACTCCCCTCCCCCTCCCCCTCCCTGCCTCCCCTCTCCCCTCCTCCTCCTCCCCCTCCCCTCCCTCTCCCCTCCCATCCCCGCTCCTCCTTCCTTTCCCCCTCCCCCATCCCACCCTCCCCCCTCTCTCCCTCCCTCCCCTCTCCCCTCCTCCTCCTCCTCCCCGCTCCCACCCTCTCCCCCTCCCATCCCCACTCCCCCCTCCTCCGCCAACTTTTAAAATGTGAATATCTTTAAAAATATAAACATCGATTTCAATGAAACTTCTCCATTGGCACCAAAGGGACGATGGAGAGTAAGGTAGGCCGAGAAATGTCGCGCTATCGTGTACAGTTTAGGCTGTAGTTCAGGAACAAACAAACAAACAAACAAACAAACGA